>NC_061122.1:75357492-75408293 GCF_002878395.1 Capsicum annuum
TTCTGGAGAAAGATGTTTAAAGAAAATCTATTTGCGTGTTTGGTTTTAATTTCAAATGAAAATGAAATCTAAATTATCAAAGAAAAATGTCTATATATTTTTTCTTAAAGAAGAGTGTCAAACAAACTAACTAGAAGATTGAGAGAAGAAAATCTTATTTTTTCTTTTGGAATGATGATAAAAGCATCACCTTTTTTACATTTTTACATAAATATCACCAAACTCAAGAAGGATTGTCTATATATTTCACTCTGAAAGAGGAGAATTAGGTGCGCATAGTTCATCAATATTGGATGGTTAAGAAAACCATGAAAGATAAGACACTGACTTAAGTAAAAATGAAAATAAAACACTTTTGTGTTTCTTAGCATGTAAAATTTATATGATAAAAATTCAAAAATACTCATAATATGAAGAAAATGAGTTAAAACATTTTGTAAATTTTTATTTTTGAAAAGTATAAAGACACGAAAAGAACAAAAAATTATTTTAAATTTTTTTTCTATATGTAAAGCTTCTAAAAAATTATTTTAAATTTTCTAGTTATAAATGCTGATGGAAATAAAGGAAAACTTGTTTTGACTAAAATGAAACAAAATATTGTGTATTGTATTTTTCATTTTTGGAAACATGAAATTTTTTTGGATTGATTATTTTATTTAAACCCATCTTGACCTCATTTACCTTAAAAATTAATCTGCTAAATGATCTTTCTACTCTCAATGATGCAACAAGTAGAACATGGGATTCTTCGATATGAGTCTCCAATAAAGAGAACCACTAGGTATGCGCATGATACAAATAAGAATGACCTAAAGGATAAACTAGGTTCCAGCTAAACTAACAAGGTTATTCGAGCGAGCGTATGATTGATGGTGGTTGAAGTTTCTTTTCAACCTTTTTATACATTCAATGTCTTCCCCTTTTAAAATAAAGAAAGACTCAATGAATGTCCGTATACATGATGTGTATTGTGACTTTTGTTTTGAAAGAAATGACTCGAATAATGCATATGATGATAGGTATATAGAAGTAATAATAAGGTAAAAATTTTAAAGAAATAGGTCATAGACATCCAACAATGATAAAAAATGATAACACAAACAAGGAAATTATTCAAACATAACGTAAACTAAATCGATACAACAAAACATACGAAGCCAAAATCTAAAGTTCCCAACAGAATTGCTAATGACATCACACCCTTTATTTAACCAAAATAATTTTACTAAACTATTTTAAAAGGTTGTCAAATCAAAAAGTGACTAAAGGTGTTTGAAAAAAGAAATTTTGATTAAAATTAGAGTCAACAATTAAAATTAAATTTCGGTGTGACAAGTCACCTAGAAAATATTTTCTTTTTGAAATCATTGAACTGTTAAATAATTAACAAGAACAGATTTCAGATAGAAAATTCTTTTAACCAAGGAAAAGTTTGAGACAACTATCAATCCTGTAGTTTTAGCAAGATCACGTCAATGACTCATATAAGCAAAATTAAAACTACAAATGAATATATTACACAAACAAAAAAAACAAACATCAAAACACAAGAACAAACATAAATAATAGTGTCCAGTTTGATTACACAGTCCAAATTTATAAACAAAAATATAAGAATAAACCGACACTACCTAAGCTAGCGTAACTATGCTTTACTCGACATCCAGACCCTTGTTTCAAATGTCCTCAAATACATAGTACTTGGGAATATTTTCTGATAAAGCAAATACATTTAAATTTAAAGCGATGATTTAAAGATAAACAACTATGCAAATAATTCAACCACAAAACATTACAAAAACTAGGATTTACCTATCAATGTAAGATCCCAGCTTGAATTTAATTGAACTTTTAAATTTTTGTGCAATAAAAATATGATCCAATTAGCTTAAAATTCAATTATCTTATTTAAGCTTAGCAACCACAACTCACGATCATTCCAACAGATAATCATAAACACATTATGGTAATGAGATAATCAATTCATAAGCAATAAACAGATGGCATAAAGTGATGAATAAAATATGATCCAATTCAATAAGCAAGAAAAATAAAAAAATATCATAACATTTAAACAAACACCATAACATACATATCACCAAAAAATCATATAATATGAAATTTAGAGGGATAACAATACTATTCAAAAGAATTTATGTATGAATCAATGATTTTATTCTAACCAAAATAGCTTGACTAAACAAAGAAGAATGCCATTTGATAAATAATTAGAATTAAATTTAAAACAACTGATGAGAAATGAGTCAATTTTTAGTCCCTCTATTTTTTTATGTGTGTGTTCTAACATGGTTTTCCAAAGAGTTTCGACTATAATTTGATGTATATAAAGGGAGTTTAACTAAAAATTAAAAAGGGAGTGATATAGACAAAGAAGAGGCAGATGGTGAGAAGTTATCCGTTGAAGAAATAGACAAAGGAACTACCATGGTTATGTGTTAGTTCTTTGCTGTCGGAGATTTTGATGGGTTTCATCAAAAAATTTTAAAAGAAAAATAGAGTGAGATGGGGTTTCTCTGGGTTGTTGTTTTGTTAGCTTGTGGTGTGTATTTAATGGAAAACTAGGTGAATTGACGATGTGTATAGGTAGAATTGCGAGGTAGAGTGAATGAAGCAATTCTGTAGAAAGTTTGTTGTAAGTGTATATTAGTGTGAATGTGTGTGACATTGAACAAAATTGAAATGGAGGTGGTGGAATATGTGTAAAGAGAAACAGAGAGAGTCTTCTAGTTAAAAAAAATGAGGGGGTTTATGGAGTCGTAGAAAAAAATGTAGCATATTCTTTCCTAAAATATAGGAATGAGGGGTTAGTTAACTATACTTTTTTGTCTTCTTATGAGAGGAAATAGTATGGTGTTGGTGAGGTGTATTGTAGAATGTGATATGGAGAATGTGATTGGTAGATGAGTGGCGTGGATTGATGGTTCAATCCAGTTATGATTGTGTTTGCACAATAATATATCAAAACTTGATAGATAAGATAAAAATAAATAAAATAAAATACCTATTTAGTTAATAGTTGTGTATTTTCCTCATAAAGAAAAGACTATATTAAATAGAAAGTAGTTTTTGTAATTTTCTCATCTTTTTAAATAAATTAAAGTATTATCTAAGGTAAGATTCTTTTTTGATAATTTTTAATTTATAAATAATAACATATTAAAATAATACAAATATGTTGGAAAATGAAATATCTAAAGCTCAAATTGTGTAAGAGCTTTAAGAAGGGTCAAAAATCACATATTACACTCCTAACCATTTTGTAAATTTTATTAATTTTTTCAATTTTATTCCTCTCCTGTAGCTTTTAGATATGGTTTATGACTCATGGGAATAAGTAATCGAGGTGATTGAATGAATTTCAAAGAACATAGTTCATTTTGAAAGTAAAAAAAAAATATGCATAATGAGTGTTTATATCCTTATGATTCAAAAAATTTTAGTTGCATTCAAAGACAACATCATTTTAAAATGGGCGAATGTACAATAACCCTAATTTAATGTGGGATTAATCCATTATTTAGAAAAAAATATGGATTAAAAAATAAAAAGGGAAAGTTACGAATTTGATTTGTTTAATAAGACCATTACCATTGGTTACCAACAAACAATGGACAGAAAATGAATACATATAAAATCAGAAAAGAAAAAGAAAGAGAGGAAAATAAAAGAGAAAAATAAGAATTTTCATCCTAAATCATCAACATATTATGCAATTTTTAAAAAAATTATGGAAGAAATATGAAAATTTTTGAGGAATATGAGAATGTTTAGTCATGTGACTCTTCAATCCAAATCACCAATTTGAAAGGAAAAAGTTTTTCAAAATTTAATTTCGTGTAGTGTTTTGGAATTCTTTCCTCCATGACCATTTATTGGTGGTCATAGTTTGATAATCCTGCTCCGTTCATCTTTAAGCTCATTTGTAGGCTAAACCACAAATTTAAACTTGAGAACTCATTTTTAGAGCATTCAAAAAGTGATTTTCATGTATTCTTCTTTTGAGATAAAATTTATCTTATATTAACACATTCTCTCGTGATTAAAATTTTATTTCTTCTTTAAATCTTTATTTTAAACTAAAAATTTTGGGGCTAAAGTTTTGAAATGGTATTTTAATGATTTAAAGGTTGATTTAGCTCTATTTTCAATAAAATTACATATCTAAAATCCTTAAAATATGGGCAACATAATTTAAATAAAATTTTTATTTTTTCATTGTAGTCTCAGGATTAACATATAGAACCAAGAATTAAAATATAGTAACATGAGTGTCTATGATTTTATTTTCTTATGTAGAGTACATATTTGATCATGTTGGGCCTATTTAGAGGCTTTATGAAAGGGTAACGTTTTGACTTAAACTTTTTAGATTATTTTAAGGCAAGTTGAGACTTTGTTTATCCTTTTTTAATTATTTGTGTGCTAATTATTTCTAGTTTGAGTTTTTGGAATGGGGGATCTTTTAAATTTGAGATGAGCCCAGATGCTTCTATCATCCTTATGTTGTTTATTTATGTTGAGATATTTCAGACTCTTAACCATGTTAGATAATCATATAAACTTGTACCAATCACATCCAGTTTGATGTAGACATTATTGTTACTTTCATATTTCTACGTTTAAGTTTATATTGTCTCCTTTCTTATCGGGTTGAGTGGATTACCTTTCATCGGTGGTTAGAATAGTTGCCATCACAATCTTGAATTTTAGTTCATGGGAAGTTAGTGTCAGAGAGATAGGTTAATTGATCTTATAAGTACAAACAAAAGCTAGTACAATCTTACCGAGACATTCGCTATCTATTTTCACAATTGTACTCAACTTTACAAAACTCTATTTTTCCTTTCTTATTATGAAAATTTGATTTTATAATTTTTTAAGATTTTTTATTTCATTCTCTAACAAATGGTGATGAAATATGTGACAATGAACGGAGAGTAGGAGACTATACTAACACTGTACATACTGCCTATGCTGGGATACACAAGCAAGGCTGAGGTGGGCCAAAAGTAGAGCATAGGTATCTGCTCATGTAATTTAGGGCAGAGAAGTCTAAGATTGAGTTTGATGTTAATTATGATCAAGTTCTATTCAAAACGATAGGCCAAATTTAGGTTTCACCTAGGTTTGTAGCTACCTAATACTTTAGGATACCCTAGTTTGCATTCTTTGTCGGCTAACGGGCTTGGCTCAAAGTGTTGATTTTTTTATGTACTTTATAAGGATAATTCTTTGATAGAGTAGAAGATTAGACAACATATCAGTAGCCTTTTCTAGTTTTCGAGGGCCCAACGAAACAATCAACTATAGTTTTTAGAGATAGGTATAACAATATACCTTTACTGGGTATGGGAGTCATATGTGTGATTAGACTATTTATTTTTTATGAAGAGTGGTGGGAAGTTAAGAGGTTTAGGAAAATATATCCACCTAGTTTTAGGGTAGTTGGAGTTAGGATGCTTACAAGTTTTTGATAAGTTTTCATGGTAGGATTTAGAGTGTAGGATTATAGGATTCGCATGCAGTTTACTGGATATTTCTCCGTTTCCTCTTTGTTAATAAACTTCTTAACATATTATTCTTCGAATAATTCTACTATAAAGTAACTAATATGAATTTATTTTATCATATCATGATTGTTGGGAATTATGAAATTAGCTATTCATAATTATAAATAGATATACCTGTTCCGGTAGCTTTGATGTTTCTGAGTTTTGTTGTTCCATAGCTTTTTCCATTGGAGTATGTTTATCTAATTAACTGAGTAATATTTTTTTTTTTGTGGAGAGAGAGATTTGCTTCAACGCATGAAGGCTTGCTTTTTGCAATGCCTTCTGCCTCTGTATTTATAGAACGAGAAAAGTTTACAATTTACATGTTTCTAATTTCTAAAAACTAAGAAAAGAAAAGTCAACAAAAATGGCCATAATGGCCTAAGAACTCTAACTATGACTTAGTGATTTTTTCTTGGGATTTTAAATATTGGCTTGTTCATCATACCTTGAGGAATAAGGGGAGACATCAATCTGATTATTCAATCTACGAGGGAATTTATATGAGTGAGTATGCAACCAAGTTCAATGCATTGTCTCTCCATGCCTTCTGTTGGATAAGAGACAAATGATCTCAAGTTTTTAAGGCTTTGACTTTTTAATATCTAGGAGGAATCTTTTTAGATATCCCAAAATTTGGGGAGGGGATTTCTAGAGAGTTGTCGAGGTTGCCAAGGAGTTCAAGTGTATACAATGCTAAGAAATTTTAGAACTTGAAGCATAAAAGATCCTACACTTTAGATCAGTTCAATGGTACCTTAACTTGAGGTAGGGATGCATTAATGTATGGTTTATGGCCTTAATATAATTAAATAATATATATTGGTATTCAGGGGTCTAATAGTGGGTATTTAAAATTAGACTACTTTAGTTTTGGCAAGATATATTAGTGCTTTTCCATTAGATTTTCATGTCATGGAAGTTATTCTAGTAATTCGGGCTCATCTAAGTAGGTTCCTATTTGTGTGGGCATTTTTATGGGGGTATTTAAATCACTATAAGATGGATTACCCACAACTTAGGCACAGGGGTCTATAACAGGATTTCTAGTATTTATTAGGGTATCACCATAACCATCTACGGGTCATGATGGGTGTCAAGAAGGTTGAGTTATACAACTATCTAGATGATGCGGCGCAGAGGAATTTCTCAGGAAGGTGGTGACATGACTCAATGTTATAATTTTCAATTTTTACGCAAGGTAGGGGCCTCCAATGTTGTTATGATGAGTAGCATCCTAATATGTCGTCTACCTAGATTAATTTTAGTTGATCCTTGTTTTACTTTCTTCTATAAATCTACATATTTCATATCGTGACTTGATAGGATGTAGGAGTCTCCTTCTGTGCTTATTCATGTTTCTACCCTTGTAGAAATTTCTTAATAGTGTATCGAGTGTACTAATCCACTATTTTGGTCTATGATACTAGGGTTGATTTGATCATTTTTATATGGAAGATTATGATGTGAGTTTGTTCATGGATAAACTTTCTTAGTATCATGATTATGAGATTGCCATTCCAAGATAGTCACTTTAGTTATATGAGGTGACTCAAGGTTAGAATGAAGCGTACCAAAAATTATACTCGCAGAGGGTGATTTCTTTTCTTAAGGTGAAACAATAGGCTGACAAGAGTTCCGTCATTAATTTGGCATATATTTGTGATACTACTGTTGACATGCCTCATTTGATGTTAGTGTGGGTGGTTAGAGAGTTCCTGCATATTTATTCGATAGACCTTTCAAGCATTCCTTCGAATAAGGAATTTAATTTTGGCATTAATTTTAAGTCAGGCACTAAACACATTTTCGTTACTTATAATAGAATGGACCCAATAAGTTTAAAGGATTTGAAGGACTAGTTATAAGATTTGTTAATCAAAGGATTTATTAGACCCCAATTTTTTTTTTGCGGTTATCCAGTATTGTTTTTAAAGAAACAGGATGGGCCAATACAGATGTGTATGGATTACCAACAACTTAACAAAATGTCCATTAGGAAAAATTATCCCTTTATAGTAATAGACAACTTTTTTACTAACTTCACAATACTTTTGCATTACTGAAGATTGATTTGAACTTAGGGTACTAATTATTAAAGAAGATTATTGTCTTGAACATCTATAAGATAGATTTTAAGACTCTGTATGGACATTATTAGTTCCTTATTATGTCATTTGGGTTGAATAATAATCCAATTTCATTTATGAAGTTGATGAAAGAGATGTTTTAGCATTATCTTTATTCATTCATCATTGTATGCATCAGTAATTTTTTGGTGTCTATGAGAAGCGAGGAGGAGCATGGGCATCATTTAAGGATTTTTCTTAATAATTTGACGGATTAATGACTATATGATAACTTTTAGAAGTGTGAGTTTTGAATTCTACGGCATTCTTTGGACATGTACTGTCAAAGAAGGTATTATAGTCTATGTGGTCAACATTGAGACAAATCTAGATTGGCCTATGTCTACTACATCTACTAAGATTTGGAGTTTTATTAGTTTTGATTGCTAGCACAAATGATTCATCGTGGGTTTATCTTTAATTATAACTTATTTGACCAAGTTGTCTAAGAAGAATGTTGCTTTTTCGTAGTCTAATGAGTGTAAGGCAAATTTTAAAAAAACCCAAGTCCATTGACTACATCACCTATCTTGACTTTACATGTGATAGATAAGGCTTTATAATGTATTGTGATGCTTCATGAGTTGGTTTTAGGGGTGTTTTGATGCAGAGAACGAAGGTTATAGTCTATACTTCGAGGTATTTGAAGAATCGTTAGAAGAACTACTTCACATAACTTATAGATGGAAACGATATCATTTGCTTTAATATATTAGAGGAACTACTTGTATTAAGTTTATTTAGAAGTTTTTACAAATCATCACAGCTAACTGCATAATTTCAATCAGAAAGAATTGAATCTGAGTTAGTATAATTGGTTTGAACTAGTGGTGGCAAAACTAGCCTAAACTCATTTAACACGCCAAATCCGCGCATGTTTTCATTGGTTGAGTTAGAGTGATTTTGAAGATATGCTGATTTGGGCTAGCCCAAGTGAACCCATCATAAATTATCAACCCAAATTGGCTCATAATGATGCCCAACTTTAACCTATAAAATTTTTTAATCCTAGTACTTATAGTTACCCTTTTAATATTTTTTAATTTTTGTTACTTTCTTCAATTTTTTTTCTTGTTTTATCTTGAAAAATTTGTAGTAATAAATATAATTTCAATGACAAAACCATCCGCCTATTACGACTCCCGTACCCCACAAAATTTCTTTTAATATTTTTTTAAAATTTAGCTTTCTTATAAAAAAATTTAATTTTTTTACTCCACCCAGCTCCCCTACCCAGACCCTCAAACTCCCCTCCCCGCCTACAAAAAAATTTTTTTTTTTAAATTTTTTTAAGAAAATGATTTTTTTTCATACACCATCCCCTACCCTAACCCCCTTCAAGTCCCCCTCCCTCCTCTCCAAAAAGTATTTTTTTTTAAAAAAAAATTCCTTTACAAAAAAAAAATTAAATTTTCTTACCCCAACCACCCCTACCCCCTCATCATCCCTTTGCCCCTCCCCCAAAAAAATAATTTTCCTCTTACACCATCCCCTACCCCGACCCCGTACCAGCCCTCCACCCTCTCAAAAAATTATTTTTTCTCTCACCCATCCCCTCTATCCTCCCTTCCCCAAACGACTCGCCCACCCCACCTATTTTTTTTTAAAAAAGATTGCATCTAAGAAAAAAGTTAAAACTCTTTTCTTAGCTCACCCCTATGCTTGCCTCTCCCTCCATCACTAACCTTCCACCCCCACCCCTAGAAAAATAATATTAAACTTTAAAATCTTATTTTATAAAAAAATTATATTTTTTTCCTTTCTTATTTCTCTCACTCTATTGGTCAACTTTGTTTTATGTTATATATATATATACAAAAGCAGTTTTTTACATTTTTTAAATTTTCATATTTTATTTTTACATGAAAATGGTAATAATAATAATATAAAAAGAAGATTAAAAACTATCATTCCAACCTAAATTGCTACTAGAATGATAAATTATTTAATAATAGATTAAGTTGGTTAGGTTGGGCTATAACCTATTGTTTAGCCCATCTTAGCCTATCTATATTTTGGGTGGGTTGGAAAATGACCCATTTATTTCTTTAGCCCATTTCTACCCACTCAAATTTGACCCAAACCACTCATTTGCCACCCCTAGTTAGAATTATTGATGAACTATGATATGACTATTTTTATTACCCTAAAAAGGCTAACATAGTGGTGGATGCCTTGAGTAGGAACACAGTGATTATGTATAGTACTAACCTATTATTTGCTGAGGAGTGGCCTTTGGCATTAGATGTTCAGAGTTTGGCCAATAATTTTGTAAGACTTGATATTTTCGAGCCTGAAAGAATTCTTGCTAAGAGATTGGAAGGTATGACTCACAGGATGTTGATAACTGAATAGAAGTGGGAGCATATTGCTATGTACTTTATGGTAGGTTTACCTCAGGTCTCGGGGAAATTCAATGCTATTTAGGTGATTGTGGCTAAGTTGTCCAAATCACCATATTTTGTACTGGTAAGATTAACTATAATACACAAAGGTTGGCTAAGATTTACATTCAAAAGGTTATTTAATAGCATGATTGTCATTTCCATCATTTTATATTGTGGTGGTTAGTTAACATCATATTTATAGATTTTTATGTAGGGAGAGTTGACATATAATTAGGGATGAATATAGTTTTTCATCCCTAAATTGATGGTCAATTAGAGTGAACTATCCAGATATTAGAGGACATAATTTGAGCTTGTGTGATTTACTTTGGTGGTCATTAGGACTAGCTCTTAGCTTTGGTAGATTTTTCATAAAATAGTTACCATTCCAGTGTACATATGACACCATTTAAGATTTTAGAAGAAAGAAAGTGTACATATTCTATTTGTTGGTTTGATTCTCTTAAAGCTAGGTCATGCGGTATAGACTTATTGAGACATTTCATGGATAGAGTAAAGTTGATTCAGGATTGACTTTTGACATATGATGTAGGCAAATGAGTTATGCGGATATGAAAGTTTTTGATTTGAAGTTCATGGTTGGTGATTAGATTATGTTAAAAGTGCTACCCTTGAAGAGTGCGATGGTTTTTGGAGAAGCACAAGCTTAACCCATGATTAATTGGTCATTTTGAGATTATTCAACATGTAGGAGAGGTGTCATATAAGTAACCTTACATCCTTGTCTTTTAATTATGCGTCAAGTTTTTATGTCTAGATGATAAACAAATATCATTCCAATAGTTCTCATGTAATTTTGTTGAATTTCGGTGGATGGGGATCAAAATTTTACATTTGTGTAGGTTCCCGAGATTTTAAAGTTGAGTTTTTAGGAAATACCTCCACTAAGGTTTAGAAAAAGCATCAATCAATTTAGGAAGTTACTTAGGAGAGAAAATTGGACAAACAAAGTAGACATCCCTAACATTTCAATAGTCCAGAACCTTTATTATTCTTTTTCTTGAGAGAAAACATTTATTTTTGTAGTAAATAATGTAAAATTCGTATGGTTTATTTTCACTCCATTTTACCCCTCCACAAGTCTCTTTATGATGTTTTGGTCAATAAGTATAGGTAGCACAATTATCGAGGTGGTTGGTTGAGAGTTATATAATTTTTTCATTTTAGAGGTTTGAAAGGTAGTTTGGTTGACCAATTTCAAAACTTGGTGATATCAAGGTGAAAATGGACTTTTGATACCAGACAAACAATGGAACACCAAAATCAGTCCAAAAATAGTCCACAAATTAGAAGAAATCCATGAGCTCTTTTGGAACTAGTTTCGGCCAACAACAAAAATACAAGATATAATGGTGTATTTATACACTAAAACAGAAATAATATGTGAATAACAAGATGAACACAAAGGCACGAGATTCGGAGTTAACATTAACAACAAGAACACAAGGTTACAACACAAACACCAAACACAATTACAAGAAAAGTAAAAGAATAGATAGATAGACCCCATGAAGGTATAATCTTTAGAACCCATGAATGGAAAATCTTTGACCCTTAACACTACACACAATAATAAACCTATCTCTTATAAAGAAACAAGATCGGAATCCACCTCCCAAGAAGCAATGTTTCTAAGCAAATACAAACAACAAAAGAGAATCCACCCTTTTGATGTACCTAGTTACAATTTTTGGTTTGGGTGCCTCAAAGGAGAGAGTACTTGATGTTCCTTATATCTTACAAGAATTAAAACATACAAAATCTTCCAATCCCTAGAAATGTTTCTTATATATTACAATAGAATTAGAAGTTAAAATGACCAACAGGGCCCTTCAAGAATGGGCCTCTCCTCTAGTATATGTAGCGGGCTGTTTTGGTATGTATTTGGGCTCTTAATTACACTTCTCTTGCACACACACTTGGACAACTTCAATACACACCCACATGATTCCATCTATGGGATCACACTCGTATCAACTTTTGACAAATATTTTAGCTATAGGATATGGCTTTTGTGATAGGTTGACCTTTAGTTTCGATCTCGGTGTATAAGGATGAATTTTGAATATTTGGATAGAATGTTGATTGTATAAGGTTACATTTTGACTTAAGTAAATATTGGGTTCAAATGACCTCTGTTTGGTGTTTATATTGTATCATTAAGTCCAGAATATAGTTTCTATTCAACTAGCATATTTGTTTTTTTCACGGAGTCCAAGATAATTTTTGAGGGTTGATTCTAGGTTTGGGGCTTGGTTAATTTAGCTATTTTTTGTTGGAATTGGTGAAGCTACAACTACAGTACCTTGGATAAACCTGCCAAACTTCCCCTACAATTCAGACATACTCTCATGGAGCCTTATCGGTTGATAAGGATGACTCCTATGGGACTGGGAAACATTGTCTTACTTTTGGGAGATTTAAAAGGTAATTTCAAGGTTTTGTTCTTTTGATATGCTTCTTAAATTATATTTAAAAATTTTCCAATGATTTACTTGTGATTTTATCTTGAAATCTTTATTTCAAATTAGAAAATTTCAAAATTTTGGGGTAAAGTTATGAATAGGTATTTTTTGATTTGAGGGTCAGTTTTGACTCTATTTTTGATTAAATTCATATTTGAGTCTCTATGTAATGGCTAACATGATTTTAAATTATTAAAATTTTAGTTTTCACTTGTGGGCTTTGGGTTAACTTTTGGACCCAAAATTAAAGTACACAATTTTGGGTTTCTTGTAATGATCTACTTTTTGATGAAATATGTAAAATTTGTGAGTTTGTGTTTTTTGACTTTTTACCCCTCCCTATTCACTCCTTTTTTTACTTGAATAATATTTTAATCTTATAATTACTAGTTTTTCATCAATTTAACCTTTAGAACAACTCCAATTCATGATTTTAACATGGATTTCAAAAATTTTACCTAGCAAAGCTTAAAGATAGGTTTTTTTTAATTTTGAACGACATTGTTGACTCGATTTGGCTTGAACTTTTGGCTCTAGGGGTCATCTTGACTCCGAACCAAAAGTAGATAATATGGGTATCGTTGGTTTTATTTTGGTGCGTAGATTCAATATTTGATGCTTTTAGTAGAATTTGGGAGCATTCATGAGGAGTAAGCCTTTGGGAGCAATGTTATAGTTGTGGTATATCAGCTTTTGAAGTAGGTAATGTTTTAACTCTTTCAGACTAGGTTGGATAGTAAATGATGGTATAAAATTCATGTCAAGGATGAGAACTAATCATGAAAAAAGCTATCTATATTTTGTGCTCGTGTGTAGGCCTATATATGATGTATTTTTGAATTTGAGATATTATGTGATATGTGTGACCGTGTGGGGTCCTATGCAATATTGATAGTCTTGAATAGATGTGAATAATTGTATTATCTTATTAAAATGATTAGTGTGGTACCATTGATGTATTGTGATACATATATATACATGTATATATATGCATACATATATACATATATATATACATACATATATATATATATATATTCAAACATTTGGCATATGAAACATGTGAAAATTCATGGATGAATGGAAATGACAAATAAATATTGATTCATGTGGTTTTGGAAATATATTATTGTAGTTGGTTGTGAAAATATATTATGTGGTTGGTCATGGATATGCTCATTGTGATTGGCTGTAAGCATTACACCCTCATATTATACTCATTAATGAAACAACAGGTACTATTGTGGCAACAATGATGAAACACTAGCAACACTTTTTTATGATAGAAAATGTGACATCTTATAAAACCCACCTCAAGGGATGTTCCAGGATGAAGATATGGATATGGATATGGATATATATATATATGGATTATATATGGCTTGACGAACCCATCATGAGTCTCATGTTCGGATGCTTGCCTCCGTGGGTGTATTGGGGATTTTGCAATATTCTCAAAGGTTGTGCCATGACCTCATACGTCGTCATCATCATCATCATATACATTGTGCTTGCTTTATTATGTTTATGTTGTGCTGTTATTGCCATACTGATTGGTCTCTATCTATTTATTCTACATCTTGACTTGTTAATGTCTAATTATTCTATCTTCCATTATTGGTACTTGAAGATTTTGATTATACACATTCCTCTTTTGTTCTACTTGTATGTGATATTTTATATATTCATATCCCTAACTGGTGTGTTGTTGTATTATGTGTGGATAATGTAGAACTGTTAGTGTAAGTGATATGGTCTACCATTGTGGTACAATTTATTATTCCAGGTGTCGTTCCCTTAGTGTATAATTTGTTTACTTTATTTACTACTTTACTTGTTTAGCCAACAATACTTAATAAGTACAAATGGACCATACTTATTCCTACTATGCTGTTTCGTTGTAGGCCCTAGCTTGAGTGTGCCTCAATTTGCTTGACTCGGGCGATTGTTGGAGCTTCCAAGGTAGCGGTTGGACATTTATTCGTTAAGAGTCCACCTATATCTTTCTATAATAGTTATATCTTTATTCGTATTCGTAGACAAATTTTGACTTTGTGTTTATATTTCTGAGGTATTTGACTCATAGTTTGTATTAGTAGTTCTTACTCTATTGACCCATGGTTTTAAGAATGTATGGTATTTGGACATACTCTTTTTGCATTGTTATAATTACTTGTATGGTTCAATTTTATTTTGAAAGCTTTACCTTGGGGTATTTTTATATTTTTACTTTTTAGTACTAGTTTGGGTGATAGGTTTACTTATCAAGGTATATTGTGACAAGTGCCAACATAACTCTCATTTTTGGGTTTTGACAAATTAATTTAGAGCATCCAAGTTTTATTTCTCTCAATGGTGTAAGAAGGAAATATCTAATAGAGTCTCGCAAATTAGTATGTAGATGTTCATTTCTATTTTCGAGAGACTATAGGATGTCTATAAGAAACTTCCCTCATTGTATTCTTTATTGTGTAAAGTCCTTTTATACCTTGTGTTCTGAGTTGTGATTCACTTTTTCTATGCATACAGTGTGGCTTATACAACATATAAGTGGAAAGATACTGTAAGAGTTTGATAAAGATTGTTTGTCTGTTGTAAGCCTACTGATACTCCTGAGTTATCATGGGATCGGTTTACTGATGTCTTTCTGGATAGATTTGTGCCTTATAGTTTAAGGTATCAGATGCATGACAAGTTTGATTATTTGGAGAAGGGCTCAATGATAGTTGTTGAGTATGAGGCACACTTCTATGCCCTTCCTAGATATTTTTATGATAGCATTTCCATCGAGTTTGAGCTGATTCAAAAGTCTTTAAAGGTTTTAGATGTATCCTTTCAGTTTGATACTTCTTAGGTGGTTAGGTTTGGAGCATTTTTTCAGATTATTGTCGATCATGCCAAGATGACAGAGGGTATTCTTCAAGTGTCTCAGGATGACCTAAGAAGGTGCACTATTTTTATGAGTTCAAGGTTAGTCTCCCCATGGTACAAATTTTATAGGTCCTTGTGGCTAGGGTAGGCAACTTTATTGAGTTCAAGTGATGGATCTTTGGGTTCAGTAGTGTAGGGTGGCCATTCAGGCCCATTGGTACCTTCTTCTATTAAAGCAGGTCATAAGACTTGTTATGTGTGCATTGAGATTGGTCATGATATCTGGGATTGTCCCTATCATGTTATTTGAGCTACTTCTATTTCAGCTGTAAGGAGTGGTTCTACTAGATAAGTAAGAGGTAGATGTGATGAAGCCCGTGTGGTAGTCATGGGGCCCCTCTCGTAAGTGGTTATTGTCGATAGTGTTATGCTATGCCAACCAGACCTAAGGCAGAGGCTTCAGATATTGTGATCTTAGGGATCATCCCTGTTTATTTCTTATTTACATTGGTATTATTTGACCCTAGATCGACTTTTTCCTATGTGACTGTATATTTTTATTTGGGTTTTGATTGTATTAGCGAGCTTTTTGCCATGCTTATTCATGTATGTACCCCTATAGGAGATTCTTTAGTGGTGGATCAAGTGTTCCAATTTTGTGTTGTCACTTTTGTGGCCTTGTATCTTGGGTAGATTTGATTGTGTTAGATATTATTGACTTTGATGTTATTTTAGGTATGGATTGGTTGGCTCCTCATCATGTTATCTTAAATTATTTTTCTAAGACTATGACTTTGCTTCATCGCGTATACCAAGGATAGCTCAGATTCTTTTGTGTCCTAAAGAGATGATCTATTATGTTCTGGATTGTAGTTTTGTTGATAGGGGATGTTTAATTTTTTTGGCTTGTATTCATGATTCTAGTGTTGTTTTACCTTCTTCCTTAGATTCTGTTTGTGTTGTTCATGAGTTTATGGATATATTTTCTATGGATTTTTCTGGTATGCCTCTGGATTGTGATATTGATTTTTCCATTAATATTGTGCTGGGCACCAAGCCCATTTCTATTACTCCTTATAGGGTGACCCCAGTAGAGTAAAAAGAACTGAAGGATTAGTTGCAGGAGTTGTTGGATAAGTTATTTATCTGACCTAGTGTATCACCATGGGGTGCGCCTGTCTTGTTTGTCTAGAAGAAGGATGTGTCTATCCGGATGTGTGTTGATTATCGATAGTTTATAATGGTAGTGGTTAACAATAAGTATCATTTTTCTTGCAATCATGATTTATTTGATCACTTCAAGGTGCCAGGATATTTTATAAGATTTATTTGATGTATGATTATCACAAGTTGAGAATTAGAGCATCGGATATTCTGAAGAAAGATTGTTGGATTCGATATGGTCATTATGAGTTCTTGATGTCCTTTGGGTTGACCAATACCATGGCACATTCATGGAGTTGATAAGCCATGTGTATCAGTCTTATCTTGACTCCTTTGTTATTATATTTATAGATGATATCATGGTTTATTCCAAGAGTGAGGTTAAGTATGAGGAGCATTTGTAGATTATGCTTTAGATATGGAGGGATGAGAAGTTGTATTCTATGTTCTCCAAGTGTTAGTTTTAGTTGGAGTCTGTTTCTTTCTTGGGTCATGTGGTGACTAAGAAAGGTGCATGGTTGATTCAGCCAAGGTTACAATGGTTTAGACCCACTTCGCCCATCGAGATTCAACATTTAGTTAGATTAATAGGTTATTATCGGCATTTTATTGAGGGTTTCTCATCTATTGTAGCTTGGTTGACCAAGTTTAGCCAGAAGAAGATTTATTTTCAGTGGTTCGATGCTTGTGAGGCGAGCTTCCAAAAGCTTAAGGATTTTTTAACTATAGCTCTTATATTGGCTTTGCCTAAGGAGGGCATAGGAGTTACCATGTTTTGTGATTCTTTTGGATTTTGATTGGGTGTGGTGGTGATGCGAGAGGGCAAGGTGATTGCTTATGCATCTCGTCAGTTGAAGACTATAAGAGAAAATATCCCACCCGTGATTTAGAGTTGTGTGCAGTGGTGCTTGCCTTGAAGTTATGGAGGCACTTGACAGCGCCCAAGTGCATACACAAGTTTATGTAGTCTATCATGTAGTAAAGTGGCCTAATTAAAGCTAAGTATCGATCCCACAGGGACTTGGTTCAACAACGATTTAATTTCAGTTCACAATTTAGATTCAATTGATGCAAGAGTAACCAAAATAGAGTTTTGAATATTTTAAATGGCAAGTAAAGTAAACAATGTGTAAAATAAAGGTCTTGAGAAAATCAATAGGAGAAAGCTCCAGGTTAAAGCACTTTGAAGAAACATACTTTGTTATTGAACTTCGTTCGTTAACTTTCTTATCTTGGTTGTTGATTCATAGGGTAAATTGCATGATCATGGTCTCCTAACCTCTAACTGTTTACTTAATTAGGACATTAAGCTACATTTTTTAGCGGAGACGTAATAATCCAATTAAGTTATTTAAGATATAATCCTACGTGTGAATCAAGTAAGTCCTCTAAGTAAATCTCTGTCCTAGATAGTAATTTGAATTTCTTATTGCATAAAACAATACAAACGATACTTTGCTCTTTTCCTATTTTTTATCTCCCTATTCCCTCTCTTGAGATCACAAGGTTGCCAATAGATATATTTTATGTGTGATCAATCCTCAAAATAGTTAAATCAAGAATAAAAAATACCCATAATTTTAAGCAAATTAAACAAAATTAATACAAAACAATAGTACTCATGTTCTTGGCTTTAACCCTGGAAAGAGGGCATTTAGCCATGCATAGTCATAATAATCATCCAAATAATTGTTTTAATGATTGAAACCATAAAAAGCTAAATTAAAGAATGTAAAATCTTAAATTGAATTGCAGCAGCCACAAAATTCGTTGCAAGAAGTCCAAGAATGATTAAAAATGTGTACAAAGTATTATTTATAGCAAAGTAGAAAACCTAAACCGTGTAGGACAAGAATCACATTTTTGGCCGTGCTTCAAATGACCAACGCGTCACGTTGCTTACTCAACCTAATTATCCAATCTGTTGCCTTGATAAATCAACCCAATTATCCAATGTGTTGCGATGCTAAATCCAGTCAACTAAGTAGTGCGTTGTGTCAAGTTCGCGCTGGCTTACTGAAAGTTGCTTCTGAAATTTTGGTTAAGTATTGAACGTCCGATCTATTTCACATGAATTTTGTAGTGTATTTCCAATGAATTTTCAGCCTTTATATCATCAATATATCACCATATTCAGCTCACAAAGCTTCCTACATAATCATACACCACAAATTAGAGATCATAACAACACTATATCCTCAACGATAAATCAAAATAGGAGCTAAGATAAGGCTAGTTCCCAATGATCTTCAATTTTTGTTTCGATTCTATACTTAATCCAATTGAACTTTGCACACTACAAACATGTTTTTCCACATATAATTACACACAAAAACCATTTGTAACTTCTTTAATACATTAGAATCAAACGAAACCAACTAGACAAACAACGTGCTCAAGCTAGAAAAACTAGTTTCCTCGATTGAACTCTAAATTACTCAATTACTTACAAACTTATTTGAAAACACTTTTAACCAATGTACTCACGTACTTGAACACTTAATGCTTGTTTATATCATATCAACACATAAAGCACACAAATTATCCTCAAAACAAGGCTAACTAAGTAGAATAGTAACACTAAAGTGCATAAATACACCCCACATCAGCTCTACTTGTATGGAGTTTGTTGTGAGATATTCTCAGATAATCATATATTTTAGTACCACTTCAATCAATGAGGTCTTAATACGAGGCAGTGCCATTGGCTTTAGTTGCTTAAAGATTATGACTTGACTATTCTCTACCATCCAAGTAAGACTAATATGGTTACGGATTTCTTGAGTTGGAAGTCGACTAGCATTGGTAGCTTGACATGTCTTTTGACCCAAGAGAGACCTTTCAACTTAGAGGTTCAGTCTTTAGCTAACCAGATGGTTAGGCTTGATATTTCGACACCTGGACATATTTTGACATTTGTAGAGTCTTATATCTTTCATTGATCATATTCGACCTTATCAATTTGATGATGTTGTTTTGTGGTTAATATAAGATAAGGTGTTGAGTGGTGAGGTTGATAAAGCGTCACATTATTGAAATGGAGTTTTTGGGATTTGGAGCCAAGTTTTTGTGTCGAGAGTAGGTGATTGCAGTAGGTTGATCTTATAGGAGGCCCATTGTTTCAGATATTCTATCTATCCAAAAGTAACTAATTTGTACTATGATTTTTGGAAACACTGCTGGTGTGGTGGTACAACGTGAGATGTGGTGGATTTTTTGTCTTGTTGCTTATTTTATTAGCAGGTAAAGACCGAGCATATCAGACTTGGTGGTTTTCTTTAGAGGTTACCCATTCAAGAGTGAAAGTGGGAAGGAATAATAGTGAATCTATTAATGGGTTGCCTTATACTTCTCGTAGTTTTGATAGTGTATGGGTTGATGTGCTATAGAAATATAGCACTTTCAATGCTTAAAACGACAAAAATAGGCAAGTTTCGGAGGCCATTGTGTTAGATATGATGCGTTTTGGGTATGTTTTGTAGGAAATCATGTTTTGAATGTGAATTTCTTGAAAAAAACGAAAAAAGTGTTTTTGGCTACTTTTGGAGCAATTATGGATGTTTAGGAAACTTTTTGGCTTATTCGTGATCAAAGCATGTGTAAGAATTGAAAAGTTGAAAAGATGACTCGGTACTTACTAAGCTAACTTGTGGATCACAAGTAGGACCTACGAACTGCAAGCAGGAAAATTATGTGCCAGAAGTCCAAATTCTCTAGAGCTGACCTGCAGGATTTTTGAATCCTGGTACTTGCACCTACCTTATGGATTGCAGGTACTACCTGCGCCTAGGGTTAGGGCATAAGTGTAGACCATATATGGCCACCAACCTTGTTTTCTCCTACTCCATTTGGACTTTTGTTTTAGGGTTTCCTCTTGTACTATAAATACCCTTTATGGGTTTTTTAGTAGGAGTTACACACTTTTGATAGTCACCAACATATTTTGATTCCATGATTTGATTTTTATCTTGGGATTTTATTGTATTAACTTCAATTGATTAATTCAATTATAGTTTTATGTTTTTATACTTCTTATGAATTTGATTTCATCTATGCTTTTTATTATGAATGTTATTGATTTCATCACAAGCATAAGCAACTAAAAATCCATAACTAGGGTTGTGGAAACCACAACGGATTGATGATGTAGGGGCAAGTGTTGTTATTGTTCTGAACTAATAACTATTCATGTATTACTTTGTATTTATTATAATAGTTTTCTTGATAGGTGCACATGTTAGGATCCCACCTAGATATTGCTACTATATTCAAAAATAGGAGTAGTGACTAGGAAAAGGTAAAGACAAAAGTAATTTAGAGTTTCGCTGTTGATCTATGCTTATAGGTTTTATCTTAGTAAGATGGTAATGTTTCATATAATAACTAGACACTCAAAAGGAAATAGTTAACTGCAATCAAGATAAGAGTTATTTAGGAGACATCTGGAGACTCTAAAGGTAAAGGTTAAGATCCTTCCGCTTGTCCAAAAGACTGTAGAAGGTACATAAGTTATTGATTCTATATATTAAGTATTGAGTTGGTTTAAAAAAGCACAGTAAGACTATGGAGTTTAAAAGCCAGGGGCAACACAATCTTAGTGTTCACCTACGACTGATTACAATCGAAGTTAATATAGTTACTTGCTTAAGATTACTACGTAAAATCTCCCTATTTACTTTTCTAGTTCTTCACTTTTACTACAATTGTTGAGATCCACAATTCCATGAGTTCCCTTGGTATTGAATCCCAACCTTTGTTGGGTTATTATATTTTGAAAGGTGTGGTATCATCTTCTTAAAGGAGATGTAGTTTGGAAATCATCAAAACTTTGGCGCTATTGTCGGGGAACACAGTGTTGATTTGTGATTTAAAGTTGTTGTGGTTTTCTTTTGTTTTTGTTCTTTATAGGTAATATGATGTTGTATGCCTAGAACATGGAGTAGAGTCAATCCTTTACTCACATGGAATCTGAATCTAGAGAGGATCCTAGAAACACCTAGTAGGATGTCTGAGTAGAAAAGAAATGAACGTCCAGAAGGGGTTTGTTATGTTGTACCTCCCCCTTCTCCAGAAGGCGTATAGGATATTGCTTATCGATAGATTGGTAAGATATTAGCTCAAGATTAAATCAAAAGGAAGGAAATAGATGAAGCACAATGGGTAGCTCAGGAGGTAGAGCTAGCTTAGTAGAGACAAGCTGTAGACCGACGAGCAACATTTGGTGGAAATAATAATAGAGTGAGAGGTGCTCGTGTTGAAGTAATCCTAGGATTCCAGTAGGTGCAGCCATATATAGATTATGAGGAAGAAATGGGATATATTGAGCCGTTAGAGACTAGAGCCACTATTCCTCCTATTTTACCCCCAGGCATCAAGTTTGACAAAACAAGCGCTATGATCCAGGATGGAATTAGTTATGCAAGTAATTATTGAACAAGTTCTTTCCTCCATCAAGGATGTTGCAGCTTAAGGATGAGGTGTCTAATTTTAGGCATCTACAGTCAGAATCTGTATACGAGGCATGGTTCCGGTTCAAGAAGAAGCTACGTATGGTGCCCAACCATCGGTTGTTAGGAAAAACTTATTAGAGATATTCTACCGAGCCTGGACCATCAGCTCCAGAGACATGGAAGACACTATATCTTGAGGATCTTTTATGATATTATGCTGGGAGACAGCTTCGGATATATTAGATCAAATCTCACTCACTAACTGAGGGTGGAAAACATGGAAGGCTGAGAGAGGATGTAGCAAATATGTTATTGGTTCCTCATATGACCAAAAATTAGTTAATGAGATAGCAGCACAAGAGATTGCGGTGCGAAGAACTGATCTGGGGGTTTTAGCAAAGCAACTTACAGTAGCAATTTTTGATAAATTGAATGCAGTAGCAGCACAAGAGTCAGCTTCAAAACCTTATGAGTCATAAATAAAGGAGGAAATTAATTATCCATATCGCTAGATGGCGGGTTTCCAAGCACAAGGGTAAGGAAACCAAGGTCAAAACTACTATGATAGACATAGAGACCATAATAGAGAGTGAGATAGTAACTGGAGGAATAAGAATGACTACATAGAGAAGGGAGATAGGTATATTCCACATGGCAGAAGAGATATATAATCTAGAATAGAAGAGATGCTGGCTAAGCTGAAAGAATTGAGCTTGAACATACCTCTTCTTTAGGCATTGAAGTAGATGCCTAGATATTCTAAGTTCATTAAACAATTAGTCACAAGCGAAAAAGGAGGGATAATTAATGAGGATCATGGCTTGCACCATTGTAGTGTAGTAACAACTAGGTCATTAGCGTTGAAAAAAGGGTGATCCCAGAGCCTTCACTATACCATGCACTATTAGATCATCCTAATTTTTCCAGAGCCTTGTGTAACTTAGGGGACCCTATTAATTTAATGTCGCTGGCCATATTCAAGCAATTAGATTTGAACCATCCAGAACAGACATCGATGTGAAGATCATTTGATGAGATCATTAGGGTGGATAACTTCACTTTCCAGCTGACTTTGTTATCATGGACTGAGAGGTTGGCACCGAGATACTCATTATATTAGGAAAACTGTTTATGGCCACATGTAGAGCTATGATTGACATAGAGAAAGGTGAGAAAAAATTTAGAGTTAGCGGTGAGGAGGCTACATTCAACATCTGAAAGTCAATGAAATAGCCAACCAACATAAGGGTACTGTTGGTGATTGCATGTTTTGATAATCCTGAACGATATTCCTATAAGTATATTGATGAATTATTAGTAGTAAAAATACCCACACCGTATCATGATGTTAAATCAAGCACTACATGGGAGGTAACCCATAGGATTGTTGGTGAAGCCTGAGTAACCAACATAGCCACGTCGGTGCCATATCATTAAATCAAGTGCTAAGTGGGAGGCAACCCACTATTTTTAGTATTGACATTTTTATTGTTTTTCTTTTTATAGGTCTTTAGCTCTTGGACTTACTCAAAATATGGTAAAAGTTGTTGCATTCATTAATTCCCAGGTATGTGGGTTGTGCGATCAACCCATCATGGTCGCAAGTCCCACATGATAAGTTGAGGAATAAGTTGAAAAGTTGAAATTTTGAGGATGAAAAATGAAAAGTTGTTGACTTAAGAATGTAATCATACTTTTGGGATCCTAAACTTAGGTTAAGGGACAGTAATTAGATGGAAAAATATCAAAACGCCAAATCTAGATTGCAGGAAACCGGGCCAGAAGTTTTGGCCCGGCACATGCACCCTACACCTGCTAGCCGGAAGTGGCACCTGCACCTTATGCCTGGCCGCAGGTGGCTTCCGCGACTATGTCAAAAAGTTGGCCCAATTTTTAATTCAAATTTTTAGGGCACCAGCACATATATAAGACCCAAAACATCCCCCATCTATATTTAAACAACCTTAACCTCATGAGCCTTAACCTAATTCTAACTCATTTAAATCCTAAAAACTTCACTATTATCTTTGAATTCAAACTTTCCTCTTAAAATACAAACTAACCCCACACATAAGTTAACTCTAAATTAACAATTATTTTAGATACCAACGTGTCCCACTATACTAAAAACAAGTTCAAACTTTGGTTTTGCTCAAGTTAATCACTATTTACTTTTGGTTCATCACAAAAAAGGTAAATTGATAGGCTCTTAATGGTTACGTATTGATCTATTCATTGTTTTAATAAGTTGATATGTTTATTACATTGCAAAATATATAGAATCTATCATGCTTGTATGTAGAAGCCTTGAAGTAGCCTAAAATCATAATGTAGGGACTTTAAAATATAAATTTAAGCACCAACCGGAAGTTGAACCTGAAACAATAGAGTAATACCACAACTTGAGCATGTTTGTTTGAATTGAAAGTTATGATTTATGACATATGGGTATAGATTAGACTTATTGGGATTTCAAATAGGTTAAAGGGGTGTGAAATTATGAAAAAAATTCAAACTTTTTATATTTTGAGTTTTTCTTCAACTTTTGCTAACCCTCAGTTTTGTTTAAAACTAACAAATAGTTTTTCAAGTACATATAATTCCTAAAGCTATGAAAAAGAAGAAGGTTGATACCTAGAGGAGATAGGCAGAGTCATCTGAGCCTAGTGGTTTAGTAGAGGAGTACCTAAGGTAGTAACGTAGAGACATTGCAGTTGTGGTGACACGCAGAGTTATTAGAGGGAAGACACACTAGGTAACTTAGATAATTACATAACTAGAAAAGATAAAGTCTGAATGGCTGTCCCTCCTATATACTCTGCCACCTGAGGAAGAGACAGATTCTGTGTCTACTTCGTAGGTTTCTGCTCAGGACCCCCCCAGTTTGAGGAGGGGTTCAAGGATTTTTCCGAGGAGGTAAAGCATGAGGAGACATCAGCAATGCCCTATTTTTAGGAGGGTACCACTACTTATGTACCAAAGAAAGATATACCTCAGTCTGAGAATAGTACAAAGCAGCCTTTTAAAATTCATTAGTACAGCAGATGAAGGGTCTCACACCCATGCATGCCTCAAATGCATCTCTCAAAGAGGGATATCTGAAGTGGTGTATGAAAGGGATGTAGGAGATAATTGATATTGACAGTCGTATTGGGAGGCAGGTAGGACTAGATTGATCTATTAGGGCTGAGTCGAATATCACAACTATGGGGTTATTTAATCGATATCAGTTAGAGTGGATGACTAGACCAGTCAATTTTTGTAGCCCGGCTATGGTACATAAACTTTATACATCCTATAGAGCTACGGTATTTGACATGCATTGACTGAAACTTCTCTTTTGAGTATGAGTGTCTCTTGACCATTCTAGTATTGACATGCACTATTTCATATGAGTGAGTGGGACATCCTTGTTGTGAGGGAATTTGAGTTATATTGCTAGCTATTTGCTTGTTTTGGGCAGTGTAATTTGCATATATGAGTAGTTGTTTGTTGCTAATGTAATTCCCATACCTTGATCCCATTATGTCACATTATTGTGCTGCAAGTTCATACACAATTTGTCTTAAAAAATAAGATTGGAAGGGGTGTTGTGTTCTGAGCTTTAAAGTGTTGACTTATTGTGTTGAATAGCTTAGATTCTCCTAGTTAAGCATCATTTTTTCATTTGTTGTGTTTTGTTTCCTGTGGACATGCAAAAATTCTCAGTTGAGGGTGTTGATGTGCTATAGAAATATAGCACTTTTGATGCTTAAAACGAGGAAAATATGCAAGTTTCTGAGGTTATTTTTTTAGATATGAAGAATTTTTGGTATGTTTTGTAGGAAATCATGATTTCGATGCTAAGTTTAAGAAAAAGATGAAAAAGGTGTTTTTGGATACTTTCTAGAGAAATTATGGATATTCCGGACACTTTTCGACTTATTCGTGATCAAAGTATATTTAAGAATTAAAGAAGAGCTTAAAAGATGACTTATGACACTTACTAAGTCATCATGTGGACCACAAGTAGGACCTACTGATCACAAGTAGGAAAATTAATTGCTAGAAGTCTAAAATCACCAAAGCTGACCTACAGGATTTTTTAATATCGGTACACGTGCCATGCACCTGCGCCCATATCGCTGACCAGAGGTACTTCCTGTGCCCAGTTTCAAGGTGCAAATGTAAACCACATGTGGCCACTGACCTTATTTTTCAAATTTCATTCGATATTTGATTTTAGGGTTTCCTCAGGTACTCTAGATACCCTTTAGGTGTTTTTAGTAGAAGTTACACTCTTTTGATACTCACAAACATATTTTAATTCCAAGATTCAATTTAGATCTTGGGATTCTCTTTTATTTACTTTAGTTGATTAATTTAGTTATGGTTCTAGGTTTTCTACTTCTTACCATTGCGATTTGATCTATCCTTTTGATTATGAATGTTATTGATTACTTCATATGTATTGGTGGCTAAAAACCCATAGCAAGGGTTGTGGAAGCCCTTGAAAATTGATGAAGTAGGGGAAGTGTTGTTGTTGTTCTTAACCAATACCCATGCATGCATTGCTTTATCATTATTATAATAGTTTTCTTGAAAGGTGCACATGTTAGGATCCTACCTATATATTACTACTTAATCAAAAAGAGGAGTAGTGACTAGTAATTTATAGGTAGGATAAATTACTACTTAATCTATGTAAATTAATGATTAAATTCTCAAAACCTCAAAAATCTTAGGAATTGATTCTAAAACCCAATTTCACTCTTTTTCACTTGAATAATGTTTTCATATTATAATTACTAGTTTTTCATCAATTTAAACTTAAAAACAACCCTGATACTTGATTTTAATACGGATTTCAAATATTTTACTCGTTAAAGCATAAAAATGGTTTTTATTCATTTTGAACCTCATTTTTTACTAGATTTGATTTGGAATTTCAGCTGTGGGTTCCTAAAAGTTTGAAAAATACATTTCCAAAGTAAATTTATGATATTTCCCTTTCTTTTGAAATTCTATTCTGGGGATCCGCTTTGACCCTACACTGCTTTGAAATTCTATATTTAATGTTTTAGTGGAGTTCTGGACAATTTGTAATGAGTAAATCTGTAGGAAAAAAGTTGTAATTGCAGTATTTCGGCTTTTGAAGTAGGTTATGGCTTAACTCTTTAAGATTGGGTTGGGTATTTAATGATGGTACTAAATACACGTTAAGGGTGGGAACTAATTATGACAAAAAATGGCTATCTATGTACTATGCTCGTGTGGGGGCTTCTAAGTGAATTTATTAGCAAAATTGAGATATTATGTGATATGTGTGACCTTGTGGGGTCCTATGTGATATTGATAGTCTTGAATACATGTGACTAATTGTATTGTCTTGTTAAAATTTTTAATCTGCTACCATTAGTGTATTGTGATATATATATATATATATTCATACTTTTGGATATGAAACCTGTGGAATTAATGGATAAATGAAATTTATAAAGGGGTATTGGCTCACGTGGTTATGGAAATATGTCATTGTGATTGGTTGTGGATATATATATCATGTGTTTGGTTATAGAAATACTCGTTGTGATTGTTTGTGAGCATTACATCCCCATAGTGTATTCATTCATGAAACAAATGGTACCACCGTGGCAACACTTTTTTATGAAAGAAAATATGATATCTTAAAAACCTTCCTCAAGGGATGTGTCAGGAAGATGATATGAATATGTATATGGATATATAAATGTATTGTAAATGGGTTGAAGAACCCCCATCCATGTCGGGAAAGTTGCCTCCGCGGGTGTATACTAAGATTGTGCGATGATCCCGGAGGTTGTGCAATGACCTAATGCATCATCCTAATCATTATCATCATCATATACATTGTACTTGATTTATTGAGTTATGTTGTTATTGTCTTTCCATATTGATTTTTCATCTACCTATTTGTTCTATATCTTGACTTGGTAATGTCTAATTATTCTATCTTGCTTTATTTATACTTGTCAATCTTCATTATACATGTTCCTCTCTTTATTCTACTTGTATGCGATATTGTGTATATTTATCCCTATTTAGTGTTGTTATATTATATGTGGATATTGTAGAACTATTAGTACAAACGGTGTGGGATACTATTGTCGGACATTTTCTGCTTGCAGGTGATGTGTCCTTAGTGTATATTTTGTGTTCTTTGTTTACTCTTTTTCTTTGTCAGCGTATGATACCTACTAAGTACAAGTGGTACATACTCATGCCTACTACAGCTTTTCGATGGAGGTCCTAGCTCATATGTGCCTCGGCTTGCTTAATTTGGGTGATTGTTGGAGCTTCCAAGGTAGCGGTTGAACATTCATTCATCCGGAGTTCACCTAAATCTTTCTATAGTAGTTATGTCTTTATTAGTATTCGGAGACAGATGTTGACTTTTTGAGGATATTTCTGATGTATTTGACTCATCATTTGTATTAGTAGTTCTTATACTATTAATACCTGGTTTTGGAAATGTATGGTATTTCGATATATTCTTTCTGCATTGTTATAATTACTTGTATGGTTCAGCTTCATTCTAGAAGCCTTACCTTGGGGTTTTTCTATCTTTTTTTTCACTTTTTGTACCAATTTGGGTGATAGTTGATGAGTAGTGTTTTTACCACTGATTCATATTCATTATTCGTGTACAATGCCTTGATTTGAAAGCATAAATGAGAATAATTTGGGGTTAGATGCAGTAATATACACTCGATGCAGGTAAAAAAAATCTAAGGAGGTTAAGAGATGTGAATTGAAGCTGAAAATGATAAAGATGAAGCCTAGGACAGTGCAGCTGAAGACCCGGATTTTATCAGCCTCAGTTACCACAACTACAGTCCTTTAGCTGTAGCCGCAGTCATTTAAGATTGTCCGAGCAACGTAATCATGGAATCTAACCGTGGTCGCATGGGCGCGGTTGTAGTCAAATACACGCGGTCTCAAATCAGTGGAAACTGGCACAAGGTTAGAGTTGTAAAATGTCAAGGATAAATCTCAAAATATATATAAGAAAAAAGCCTTTCTTCTTTATGTATTACTTGTCTCACAATATAGTTTTGAATTCTAAGCTAGAAACCATAATTAGGAAAGTTTGTAATCAACTTTGGAGACTCAAATTTCTTAGTTTCTTAGTGAAGAATGAATGTTTTGGTTGACCCACACGGTATATCTCTCTTAACTTTCTTTATGAGTATATAAATAATTTAGTGTTGGGATTATATTTAATTAGTGTGTAATTGTGTATGGATTTTCGTGTGTTTGCATTGATTTTAGTTGTTGCGTATGGATTTCACCATTTCTTGAGCTTATGAGTTGGGATTTAATGGGTGAAATCTCTAGATTTCCAAATGGGTCTAATGGGTGAAAGATCCAAGCTCTAGAAACCCTTTGTCATCCTCGAAAGAGGGACTTAGGTGAATATTAGATAACCCATAATATCCTTAAAAGAGGGTTATCGGCGGACAAGGTAATGGTGAACAACTTAGTCTATGGTTTACTACCCTTTACAATCTTAGAAATTAGTATTTAGGAAGTGTAAATCATGTCAAGAGCATCATCCTAGAAATAGGGATGCTTGGTTGAGATTTTGGGTGGTCACCTAAAATCCACACTTATTAGGGACTCAATAGAGCAACTGGGTGAAATCGTTGTTGTTTTATCAAAAGATTGACCTCAATGGCTTTCGATCTTGCCTATCCATTAACAACTAAATTCCTTGATGAACCAACATTACCCCACTTACATTACCTCTAAGGAGACATAATCCCATGATTCCTCCAAGCCTTGAATTTAGACCAAAGATAGCATTCACTCCGTACTAGTTAAAGTTTGCGTGTAGAATTTTTGATGATTCCCCCCGCCCCATTTACATATACATGTTGTTTACAGTAGCATTTTGGGTAACCGTATAGTAACTTAAGAAGTCATAGGTTGGAAGTCTATAACATTCGGAGGGTTCCTGCCCCACCCATAAAAGGCAAGGTAGGAATAAAGTTTTGATGGATCAAGATCGAGATAGAGATTGGAGAGGTAGGGAACGTGACTATGACCGCTACATTCCCCATCATGATAGGGCTAAAGCCAAGGAGTCAAAAATCATTGACCCCAAAAATTTCAAGACCGAAGATGTTTTAGCACAAATCTTGAGTGGAGTTGAAGGTATGGAAAAAATAGTATGTGAGTTGAAGGGTGATTTCTCCGTACTCTCCCAAATAGTGGTGTCTCACTCCGCCTCCATCAAATAATTGGAGACCCAAGTTGGACAAATCTCCATACAACTAAATGCAAAGGCTAGAGGTGGACTTTTAAGTGATACTATTGTTAACCCAAAAAATAAAGCATAAGTCCAAGAAATTGTCAATAGAAGTGGGAAAGTACTTGAAGAGCCCCTTCGAGGAGAGGTGAGTGAAAATATGCCTAAGGCCAAGGAAAAGGAGGTGACACCTCAAAGAAGAAAAGCAAATGATGAGAAAGATCTAGATGAAAGCAATAAGGAAGTGGTCGAAGTTGAAAAGCCGCAAGGAGAAGAAATTCCCACCATCCATGTTCCTCCTCCGTTCCCTCAACGGTTGCATAAAAAGGAAGAGGTTGACAAATTGAGAAAATTTATGAAAAAAGTTAGCAATCTTTCCATAAATATCCCACTACTTGAGGTGATTCAAGATATTTCACGATACACAAAGTTAATGAAGAATTTAATGTCTAAGAAAAAGATCATTGAGCGTGATACCATTGAAATTACTCATGGGTGTTGTGCAATCATGGATGGCGAAGTTGAAGAAAAGAAAAAAGTCACCAGAGCCTTCACTATCCCTTACACCATTGGTACTCATGAGTTTGCAAAAGCTCTTTGCAACTTGGTGCAAACATCAACCTAATATTGTATGTCATCTATAAAAAACTTGGTTTGGACACCCCTACACCAACCTCAATGTAACTTTTGATAGCGGACCGGTCCCTAAAAAGGCCGGTAGATGTATTGTTTGATGTCCTTGGAAAGGTGGACAAATTCATTCTCTTGACGAATTTCATTGTATTGGTTTGTGAGATGAACCAAGAGGTTCCTATCATTGTTGGTTGTCCTTTCTTTGCTACTGGTAGAGCCATTAAAGATCTAAAGTTGGGAGAAATAAAATTTTGGGTGCAAGGAGATGAGGTATCATTCAAAATTTGAAAGTCAAAGGCGCAAACCGTAGAGCTCCAAGTATTATCCGTGGTAGATGTTTAAAATGAGACAGTGAAAGATGAGGGGTTTGAGGACTCGCCATGAGACTGAAAGAAGAAAATGGCGTGCCACGATGATAACTAAGGCTCTAGGTGGGAGATAACTTACAAAATCCATGAGAGTGGCTCGTGTTCTTTTTGTTATGTTCTCATAGCACAGATGTTGTCTTTTGTATTTGAATAACCCATGGATTTATGGAACTTTGTATTACATTGAATGAGTTTTAAAAAGGGTAAAGTGTGAAAGTTCACTTTGAAAATCCGATCAGGAAAATTCTATGAGGGGAAAATAGGGGAGCAAAAATTGGTCTCATTTACTGCTATCACAGCCACCGTTAGTGATCGCAGCGACACAGATGCCCGTGGTTGTGGCCCTTAACTACGGTCGTGGTCATTTCAGTCATTTAACCCCTAGTCTCCTTAATTTCCCTCACACTCCATTTTCAAGATTTTACTCTCAAATCTAAGATATATTGTTGGAAAAGTTGTAAGCTCTCGATCAGCCTCTGTGCACATCCCTCTTTCATCATAACTCTGGTAGGTGAAATTAATCCTTGCTTTCATTTTGAAAAATTTGCCATTGAGTGTATGATTAAGAAACGGCCTAGAGTTTTAAATTTTATGCTTTACATGTGGTAGTACTTATTATTGTTGTATGAGTTCTTTACCAAGATATGGAAAGGGTTAAAGGCCTATGAATGGTTCTGAAGCCCCGAAGCAGTCTTCCTACTTCTTTGGTAGACATTGATGATGAGGCCCCAGCCAAGTGGGAAGATCTTTTGATGGATGGTGATGATGCATGGTCTACGAGTGATAGAAGCCCTTGATGTAGTTTCAGAGAGCACCATTATCTTTTCTACACTTGATTATTTATGCAGTGGGGACACTGCTACCTCTTTAGTAGGGGATATTTCTTTATTCATTACATTTGGGCCTATATTATTGATATTTTTGCGTACTTCTTTGCTCTATTGGATAATCCTTGCCTCTATCTTTATTTGAGTTGTAATATTCAGGCACATGGATAGTGACCATATATGCATGAACTAGTTATTTATTTTTGTTAGTTATCTATTTTAGTTTGAATTACACTAGATAAGTCTTTCCATCATGATTGGTCTTCTATCAGTTATCAGTAGGTGCAGGGGAAATCTGAGTACCTATTATATTAAAGCTATAAAATGAAAGAGAAGTCTGAGTATCTAAAGCATTAATAATTTGGGACCTTATCTATATCCATAGGTGTAGTATGAGTAACCATATGGGTAGTTAGCTCTCCCTATGACTCACAATGTGAGACTATAGCTTGAGTTGTTGCCCTAAATAGTAAATTATGCATGGTGAAAATACAAAGGCAAACAACTTGCTCCGTTCAAAAAGTTTTACAAAATCCGAAGGCATGGGCATGAGAAACTTTGTAATGATATTTTACTTCTTTTTATGAATCCAAGAATTGACATTGGAAAGCTAATGAATACCCCATCCTAATCTTGAGTGGGTACAATGATTTAACCCTCTTTGCGCTACTCGCATGCCATGTGTGTAAGGTTGATTGTCTTTATCTCTTGTGTACTTGTGGTACATAAAACTTGCCCCTAGTCTTTCATAGCTAATTTAGATTGTACTTTGTTAGAGAAATTATCATAGGTCATTTTTGTGATTTTGGTACCCACTTTAATCCAAAAAAGCCTACCCTTGCATAAGTGTAGTCCCTCATACCCACTTAGAGCCTTTGGACATTTCTTGGCAAATACATTACAAGCCATGAACCATTCTTTTTATCCCTTTTTTGAACCATACCCTTCTTGAACTTGAGCATGTAATTTGATTCAAAAAGCCTTAGTTGGGGGTGCAAAAGATTGAAGGAAGAAAGTTTGGTGCCAAAAAGAGTTAGTGTATGCTTAATGTGCCTAAGTTTTGAAAAGAAGTGAATAGATTAGGAAACGATCCGACAAAGAAAATATTGTCTTAACATTGGAAGAAATTGAGATAAAAGAAGTTGGGTGAGAAATAGAAGAAAAAAGTAGGCATGGTAAAAGAAAGAAATCAAGGAGAGTGGCGCGTAGTTATAGAAAAAAAAGAACTTCGATAAATGTAATGTAGAAGTTCAAGGAAGGATATAGCCATGTTGTTTCCAAAGTGATATCCTAACCTACCCCGACCCTACATCACAAGCTTAGAAAGTTATTCAAGATCCCAAACTACTTACCTTCTTTGTAGGGGTGATTCAAAATTTGGGCAAGCCTATGGTATAGTGCTTGATAACATGGAGAACTTCTTGAGAGAGTGAGGGCTTGCACTTAAAGTTCCTTGTTGCATGATTAGTAACTAGGTGTGTGAAATTTTTATTTCTCTTAAGGATACATGTGAGAAAGTTGAGATGGGTGATTTTATCATATCCCATGCAATGAGGTAAATAAGGGTATAGCATGCAAGTTATTTTTAGAGTATTAGTAGGTGTTACATGGTTACTCACCAAAGTCTATTGTATCCTTTGCTATCCCTCCTTATAATGAGGGGAGTGGTTAGAAACTTGTTTTTCCATGTATGAAATACTTTTAGTGGTGGTACTCAAGTTGAGTCATCATGATCATTGATTGATAAAATGAGGACACACATTGTCTCATAATAGAGGTGTAGTGTTGCTCCAGGACAAGAAAAGTCTTAAGTTGGGGGTGTTGATGAGTGTTGTTTTTACATCTCATTCATACTTATTAGTCGTGCACAATGACTTGATTTGAATGCAAAAATAAGACAAACTACTGGTTATATGCACTAATATCCACTTGATGCAGGTAAAAAAAATCAAAGGAGGTCAAAATATTTGGATTGGAGCTGAAAATGATAAAGTGGAAACATAGAAGATTGCAACAAAAGACCTGGATTGCATCAACCCTATTTACCGCGATTGCGGTACTCTAGCTGTGGTTGCGGTTAGTCAAGATGGTTAGAGCAACACAGTCGTAGAATCTAACCGCGGTCACAGTCAAATACATATGATCTCGAATCAGTGGAAACTGGCCTAAGGTAAAAATTGTACAATGTCATGGATGAATATCAAATCATAAATAAGCAAAAACCCTTTCTGCTTTGGGTGTTGCTTGTCTCACAATATAGTTTTGAATTCTAAGCTTGAAAACCTAATTGGGAAAGTGTGTAATCTACTTTGGAGAATCAAGCTTCTTAGTTTCTTATTGAAGAATGAATGTTTTGGTTGACCCACATGGTATATATCTCTTTACTTTCTTCATGAGTAGCTAAATAATTTAGTCTTTGGATTATGTTGAACTAGTGTGTATGGATTTCACCATTGCTTCAGATTATGAGTTGGGATTTAAAGTTTAAAAGATCTAAATTTCTAAATGGATTTGATGTGTGAAAGCTCCAAGATTTAGAAACCCTTTGTCATCCTCAAAAGAAGGACTTAGGTGATCATTAGGTAACCCATAATATGCTCAAAAGAGGGTTATAAGGGGATAAGGCAATGATGAACAACTTAGTCTATGGTTTACTACCCTCTGTAATCTTATAAATAAGTGTTTAGGAAGTGTAACTCGTTTTAAGAGTGTCATCCTAGAAATAGGGATGCTTGGTTGAGGTTTTGGGTGGTTACATAAAATCTATGCTTATTAGGGGCTCAAAAGAGCCAATGGGTGGAATCATTGTATTTTAATTGAAAGATTGACCTCAATGGCATTAGACCTAGCCTATCCATTACTTCACAACTAAATTCCTTGATGAACCAACATTACCCCACATACAATACATCTAAGGAGACATAATCCCAAGATTCGTCCAAACCTTGAATTTAGACCAAAGATAGCTTTCACTCCGTACTATTTGAAGTTTGTGTGAAGAATTTTTGATGATTTACTCCCCCTATCCATTTATTTATACATGTTGTTTTAATTAGTATTCTAAGTAAACTTATAACAACTTGAGAACTCATATATTTGAAGTCTATAGCATTCACTCCTTGAGATTCGACCCCAATTTACAGTCTATAGCATTCACTCCTTGAGATTCGACCCCAATTTACATTAGGTTACTTGACAACGACTACCACATCCCTTAAATATGGGAGTGATTTGAGCATTATCAAGAGATTTACTTGTCAAGATATGTCGTGACAAGTGCCATCATGACCCTCGTTTTTAGGTTGTGACATGTTTGTGGTTTAGTTTCTTTTGAAAAACATGTATTTGATCTAATTGGATATGTTCACATTCTCTACAAAATAGTAACGCATCCATTTGATTCTCCAAACTTTATTCAAGACAAGTTTAGACATTATCTGATTCTTTTTAGAAGTGTTATATGCATTTTGATTCTAATTAGAATAATGTTTGATGTAGGGTTCTTGTATAGGTGTGACAAGCATCTATGTATGTACCGAAATATTATGAAATAGCTAAAAGTAATCTATTGATGTCTGGATCGAATTTTCAACAATATTAGAGTCATGACTCAAGTGGTCGTAAGTGGAACCTACACTAGCCCTCCAATGTTAGAACTATCAAACCCAAAACTTAACTAATTAATTTAATCACATGTATAATAATAATAATAATAATAATAATAATAATAATAATAACGACAACCACAACAAGAACAAGAACAAGAACAACAACAACAACAACAACAACAACAACAACAATAATAATAATAATAAGAAGAAGAAAAGTCTTAAAAAGTAATAAATAGATGTGGAAATCCTAACTATTACATCCCCAGAATTTAAATGTCACACAATAAGGAAGCTTACAAAAAAGTTTACGGGTAAACAAAAATCACTAATAAAATAAAATCATTTTTTGAATGAAATATAACGATAACTATGAAGATCTATGGAAGCCTGAATAAGAGTAGTTCACCCTTGAATCGAATCAAATGTCGGTGCTAGAAGTGAGGTTACGTAGAAGTCTCTCGGACACAATCCACACTGAATAAAAAAATATAAGAGTAGTAAAAGTGCAAACACTGTGTATTGGTAGGCGTCACATGCCAACTCAAAATGGAAAAAAATATTTATCATGAATTAGTAAAACATACAATAGGTACACAACACATAATTCAAGTAAGTACACTGTCAATTCCAGACCTACTATGGTCAGCAATCGTGAATCAGTCAAAAGATAAACCAATTGTCCTTGAATAATTAAGTGAACTTTGTGTCATCATATCATAAATATGGATTAAGACCTATGGCTATCTTATATTAATAGCGACCTTTAAATCAATAATTACTCTCAAAACCATCTCAGAAAACACAAGTGTCACTCTTTTGTACCACATGATAAAGAGTCTTATTTTTTCCAAACTAGTCTTGACTTGCATGGGAAAACCTAGGGTCCTTGTATCGTATCATTTTTGTATCTTCCTATATCATACCTACTCATTTGTAAGCTCACAATAAACTTAAGCCACTCAATAATCAGAAAAGTATTGATATTCTTAATCTCTTCCAACATATTTAAGTATGTTCTAATATTTACCTATATCTAAGGATATCGACAATAGTACATAATTTAATAATAGTACACCATTTTCACAGGTCATTAAAATAAGCTTCAATAATATAAATTTTATTCATACAAGCAATGTCAAGCAAAACGAATCAATAAGTCACCTATTATGTCTGAAGACCAATCAATATGCTCATACAATAAAAACACATACAAGTAACTACTTTAATTATATCTCTACATAAGCTATTACCTACCTAAATCAAAGAATATTTGGAGTTGCAAGTTAAACTATGAAATATTTTCCTTTCCGTAATGCCTCAGAACACTCATGGTCTAAAATACGCTAAGTCAAGAGTAAATAATCGTCTACCTATAGTTCTATAATTTAGGGAATTAAAACCCACCAACAATGTCCTTATTGATGATTTATAATTTTATCCCAAGGTCAATTAACTAACCACAAATTCCAAAATTTTGACACTACCCGAATTCATGGAGTTTCTGCTCTACTTATCATCTTTTAAGATGTTTTTATCCTAAAGGAGTTATCATTAATGAACTCAAGGTTCCTAATTATAATTTTTTTTATGAATGACCAATACTTACTAAAAAGTGTTAACTTACTCTTGATAATCAATACTCATTGATATTACATCCACCCTAGGAGTTTTTTCCCATTTTTTATGAACCTAGTTTTTTTCTTAATACCCAGGGTTTTGACCGTTAGAAAATTTCATGGAATTCTAGTCTCTCTGGAACCAATATAACTAGAGGGTACATATTGTATGATGGGTTATGAATGGAATTATCTATTCGTATAATTTCTAGTGTTGGTTGGTGGGATTGATTTTTGTTACTGGAATGGATACAACATATGGGTACAATTCGTATTAGTGGTTACAGATTATTTGGTTCTTTATCTTTATCTTAGACTTTGTTACTTGGGTTGGATCTGAGTATGAGTGGCTTATTGTGAGCCGTAAGCTAGGGTACGAGTCGTACCATTAACTCGTATGGTGGATAGTGTCTTAATCTTCCTTGAGCTTAAATATACTAGAGAAATAGATGAAGGATATGAATCATATACTTTTGATATGACTTGGTTTGATGAGTTATATGTTTCATAGTGTGGGATGACAAGGTTGACGCTGAGGTACGAGTAAAGTGTACCATTTATATTGAAAGGGTATGACTCCTATGGGAAAGTCATATCCTTGTAACAGGATTTTTGTGTAACATAAGTGGGGGTGTTCTCTTTTGGTTCAAAGCAACAAAAATGTTGGATTGGGTCCTCTTTTGGTTTGATGCTTTGTGGTACATTGATATGTTGGAATGGGTAGGATCAGTATTGGTGTTGGCCTTGGCAATGAAATAAGTTGAAGGGCAAACATAATTGGATGATATTGTTGGTTGTTCCATCCTATTTAATTTTGGGACTAATAATACTATGTTTTGGCACATCCTTGGCTATAGCCTGGTTTATGGCCCTTATTTTGGTATGGTTTGGTATGGTTGGATTATTAGTCTGGGATGGTTGGACTAGGTTAGGTCGGTCACAGTTGTGATCTATTCCAGAATCTTTATGTGACCTATTACACTATATTGTTACATGCTCAAAATTCAGCCAACTCAGGGTAGGCAACTGGAGGTTAGGTTGGGTAACAAGGGTGGTCTTTGATCCTGGTCGGACTTGGGATGTCCATAATGACAAGGCCTAAATGTTGGTTCATGTCAAGTTGGTATTAGAGCCTAGGTTAATCGTCAATTAGGAGTCTACAAAACCGTGTTAGTAGAGTCTCTTTTAGGGTTGTCTAACATACCACACTATTAAGGGATAGGCTATAAGGCATTTAGGATTGTTTCACTTTCTTGGTATTCCATTTTTAAGTGTGGAGTTTGAGTCTTGCAATCTTCTATAATCCTTGTTTGTTCATCTTTTAGATTATGCCTCGTAGTTTTAGAACACAAGGAAATTCTTCTATCCCATCTGAGGGTAATAATGAGGGTTGCATCCTACTTCAGGAGTTTATCTTTAATCTCATGGTCCTATCCCTTATATTTTAGAGTTCTATAGGTTCCTATTAGTCCTCCTCAAGGCAAGCTGATAAATGCAAAATTTTATCAGTCTATTCATGTTATTTCTCAAATGTTAGTTACTAAGGCTAAGTCAGGTGTGACTTGTGATTTATCTACTGATTACAAGGGTTGGCTAATTTATGAATATGGGTCCTCTTATTTTTTCTGGAGTTAAGGTGGAGGAGGATCCACAATGCTTTTTGGACAAAATAGAAATAATATTCTGACTGATGTAGTTTACTAATGTGGAAAGGGAAAACTTTGTAGCTTATCAGCTCAAAGAGATTGCATATTAGTGATATGAAAAGTGTGACACGAAAAAGGGTGATGTGGAAGATATATTTTTGTGGGATACTTTTTATAAGGCTGTCTTAGATCATTTCTTTCTGCAATAGTTAAGGGAAGCAATGATGGAGGAGTTTGTGAACCTTAAGAAGGGAATAATGTCTTTTAAGGAATATGCCTTGAAGTTTCATCAATTGTCAAGGTATGCTCCTGATTTAGTGGCTGACATGCGAGCAGGGATGACGAAGTTCAAGGTATATTCCTTGACATAGAGTGACATATTGACAGTTGATAGTTTTGAAGGTGCAATTTTGCAAGTGGGACTCATATGGGATTTTGAGTTAATTTTGGACTCAAAGCATAAATGTGGAATATGGGTACCACTGTGCTAGTATTAATGCGTAGAGTACTATTTTGATATAGTGGCATCGTGCAAAAGCTTTTCATAAGGTTCAAAAGCTTTTCAAAAGGGAAAATTATCATTTTGCTTTCTTCGGTATGCAGGTTCTTAGATTTAGCTTAAATATAGTATCAATATGATAATATGCTAGTTTTGTGTTGGGAATTAGGACTTGGAGACAATATTTAATGTGATTTAGGTTATTTAGCTAATTAAGGAATTCTAATTAGATATAATTGACTCAAGTACTTATTCTTTAGGTGAATTTACTATCTTAGGATGCAATGGGACTTATATAGTAACTTGTTGTGAAATTTGACAACTTAGTATAGTTTGGGTAGAATTAGCATTAGGGTGGATTTTCAGTGTTAGAAGTGGGCCACTCTAGTCTACCTTAGGACAAGATTACTATTAGATCCTTGTAGACTTGATGGACCTTTACGAATTATTTTAATTATATTTTTGAGACTAAGAAGGACTTAGATATATGGTGGTTTATTCTAGATTTGTGCTGGTAAGGAATTAAGATCGGTTCAAGTCCAACAAATTATGATTATTAAGAATGATTCAAGTCTGGCATCTATAATGATATTACTTTAGGTTAATATTCGGTACTCATGATATTAGTTCCAGTTTATGTCCGATATATGAGATACTATTTTTTGTTCAAGTATGGCATTAAGAGAATATTTATGATAATGATGAGATCAGTTTGAGTTTGGTGTTTATTATAATGGAATGATTCGCAATTATGGTTTCAAGATATGGATAGTTTGTATTTTATGGTATGGTTAGTATGTATAGTTATTGTTATTATTCTTCTTGATTGTATTCATCGGGCTTATGAGGGCTCGCATTAGATTATTTACTTTATTTACATCTCCTGAGCGTATGGGGTCTATTTATGTTATCTATAACTATGTTCTCTTTAGTATTATTATTCTGGGTAATTATTGTCAACTTTTGGACTATTATTCCTAGTTTTTAGTTCTCCCTTAACTTAGCTTGTTATCTCGTATTTTATTGTATTTATATCATGATTTAGCTAAGTCGGTCGATCATGCCAACTAAGTACATGTGACTTTGGTACTAATATTACACTTTTGAACCTTTTTACGACAAATTTGAATTCTAGCTGCCACCATTGACGCCGTGATTATCCTAGTCAGACTTAGGAGACAAGGTGAGCTCTAGGAGATAAAGTTGACCTTCTCTCTATTTTTATTTTTGCTATTGATAGAACTTGTATTCTTTTGTTTAGAGGCTCTTTTACTGATATTATAAGGTCATGGGATGATATTACTCTCCTCTGTATTTTTCTTTAGTTATGTTATCATTTTTATGATTTATGGATTCTAATTCATTTACTTCCGTATTTTGACATTTTCTACCATCTTTTACAAACTAGCCAATTACTTGAAGTTTCAGGCTATATTTTACGTAACCTATTGGTGGGGTACAGTACGTCTCATTATGACTTGTGAATCAGGTTGTGAGAAATTGGTATCAGAGCCTAGGTTCACTGGTATTGTTGGTATAAGAGCAAGTGTCTAGTAGGGTCCAGTGGATCAGAATTATGACATTCATTTATTATTTTTGGAAGGAAATAAGACATTCTTAGGAGATCTTCAATTCTTTCACACATTTTATGCTAAGAGTCTATGTTGGTTTCTGCTAGACATGATATCCTCGAGTCCATATCTAAGGATCCTATCAAAGAAGTATATAGATGACCAAAAGGTCAGGGGTAGGATAAAGATATATCCCCATATAGAGATCAAGATAAGAAGGTTATCACCAAATGGAGGGCCAAGAGATAGCCTATGATTCACCAGAGTTTAATTCTTTTTCATTCTTATATATGCTCTGGTTCATCTTTTAGGTTTTATTGTTGGGACACAGTCTAATAGTTGATTACTTTGTATATCCATGTAGTACCATGGCAGAGGTGCAACCTGCAGTTGCGACTCCAAGAGTTGAGATCCCTCCAACGCTGGTAGTTTTTATACCAGTATTTTCCCTACCTACTATTTTGGTGAGGAGTGGAAGATGCTGGGTAAAATCTTGATATTGACTCCCACTGGGTTTTCTTGGACACTACGGGAGGATGTATATGAGTTCTTTGTTGGTTGTAAGGATAAGATTCATAATTTTTGCCTAGTTGAGACTCATGTGGCTGATTATAGTACTTTTTAGTTGTATCTAGAAGCTTGACATTGGTGGAGAGGCTATCTTTATTCCATGCTAGTTAGATCTCTCCCATTGACATAAATTCAATTCTTTGAGGTTTTCTTTGAGAAGCTTACACCTTATAACCTTAGAGAGCATCTAAGAGACCAATTCTCGATATTGGAGAAGTGTTCTATGACCGTCTTGGAGTATGAGGCTTAGTTTCATGAGTTGGCCAAGAATGTTATATTTATCTTTTCGATTGAGTATGAACAGATTTGATATTTTGTTTGAGGACTGAAACTTCTTCTTCAAATGGCTACACAGTGTTCGATTACCACTGAGAGATCTTTTACTGAGCTTTCTAATCATTTTTAGATTATAAAAAAGATTCATCGTGAGTCCTAATATGGTAATAATAGAGGTTGACTTTTCATAGTTATTTCAGTAGGAGCTGTAGTGTCTCATGGTTCAAAGGCAACGGTTCTCAGGATAGGTATCCTCTACTCTAGTCTTATCAACATCAAGGTCATTCTAGTAGGCCTATTCGTACCATATTTCTTATTATGATTTTGGGCCAACCTTACTACAATATTTATCTTGGCCCAAGTATTGGCCAATATTTGAGAGATTCATATTCTAGATTTTCTAGATGAGGTGGCTATTCTAGGTAAGCTAGATCTACATAAAATAGAGTCATGCTTGGGGCATGTTATGAGTGTGGGTCCTTCACATATTTATATAGAGAGTGTCCTTATCGTGTGGTAGTTACATATGTAGTGGAGAGTATTCAACTAATTAGGAAAGTATAATCTCCAGTGATATATGGTACATAGGATTATTGGGATGGTCCCTAGGGTTCTCATAGAGGTCCTAACAGAGGTAGGCTAACTGATCAGTTAAGCGCCAAGCTAGGTGGTGGGCGAGGTCATTTATATGTTGTATTTTTTAGACTGAAGGTATAGTCTTTGGATGTTGTTATTATAGGTAAAATCTTCGTATGTCATCAGGTGACTTTTGCTTGATTTTATTCGATATCTACTTATTCTTATGTGCCTGCTTGTTATGCATCATGGTTAGAGTTGTCTTGGGATTCCTTATCTGTGTTATTATATGTATTTACTCCATTAGGTGATTATTTAGTAGTGGATCGGGTTTATAGAACATATGTTGTTACTGATTGAGAGTTTGATACTCAGGTTGATCTTATATTATTAGATATAGTAGATTTTTTATGTGAATTTGGTGATAGGATGGTTATCCCCCTATTATACAATCTTGGATTATTTTGTTAAGATTATTACCTTATCCATGTCCGGCATACCTCAGTTATATTGCATGTATATATTAGTTGTACAATGATGGGGATTATTTCTTATGTTTATGCTAGGAGACTTATATCGAATGTTGCTAGTCTTATATTTTATATATTTGTAATGTTAGTGTAGAGAGTTCGTCGCTTAACTCTATTCCTATAGTCCATAATTTTGTTGATGCTTTTCCTATGAATCTGTATGGTCTTCCTCCTTAGCGTGATATTTAGTTTATTAATGATCTTGAGCAGGGCACCAAACCTATATCTGTGGAACCTTATCATAGGGCTCCTGCTAGGTTAAAGATCTAAATTCTCAGCTGGTAAGGGTTTTATAATGACAAGTGTGTCACCATGGGGTGCTCCTATATTATTCGTGACGAGTGTTGGATGGTTTTTCTCATTGTGTATTGATTATAGGTATCTTAATAAGGTGAAAGTGAAGAATAGGTTTCATATGTTTTATATTAATGACTTGTTTGGCCCACTTCAGGGAGAATTAGTGTTCTCTATGATTGACTTCAGATTCGATTACCATTAGTTGAGGATTTGAGCTTAGAAAATCCCAAAGGCAGCCTTTAAGGATCGTCATGGACATTTTGAGTTCCTAGTGATATATTTTTAATTGAACAATGCCCAACAACATTCATGGATTTCATGAACTACCTATTCAGTCCCTATTTCAATTTTTTTGTGATTGTGTTCATTGATGAAATTCTTGTGTATTAGAGGAGTATGGTGGAGAATATACAACATTGAGGATTATGCTCTAGGCTTTGATAGATCATAGGCTTTTTGCCAAATTCTCAAAGTGAATGTTCTAGATCGAGTAGGTAACTTTCCTAGGACAAGTGGTGTGTTAGGAGGGGATTATAGTAGACCTAGAGAAAATTATGGTTATTGATGACTAGAATAGGCCTTCATATCTGTCTAAGGTTTGTAGCTTTAATAATTTGGCTAGTTACTATTGGAGGTCTGTTAAGGGCTTTCCTAGTATTATTTTGTTGATGACTTGATTGATGAGAAAGGAGGGACCTTTCTAGTAGTATATAGAGTGTGAGTTGAGATTTTAGAGGCTCAAGGGTTTTCTCACTTTGGCTTCTATATTGGCTCTTATTGTAAAGAGTGAGGGCTTTAAAATTGTATTGTAAAGTTTCTAGGGTTGATTTGGGTTGTGTTTTGATGCAGCATGGATGATTTATTAGTTATCCATTGAGTCACCTGATGGTGCATAAGCGCAACTACCCCACTCATGATTTAGAGTTGGCGGTGGTAGCTTTTACTCTTTGTATTTGGAGGCATTATTAATATGGCAGGTATTGTGAGATCTACACTAATTATTATAGTCTTTAGCATCATATGACATAGAAAGAGCTTAATTCTATTTAGTGTATATTGATGCAGTTACTGAATGATTATGAAATATTTATTATTACGATCTGGGTAAAGCAAATGCTGTAGCGGCCCTTTAGATGAAAGATCATGAGCATGGGTAGCTTGGCTTTTATTTTGGTTTCTTAGAGACCATTGACATGGGATATCTAGTGCTTAGGAAACTTAATTGTGCGACTTAATTTTTCAGACCTCGAAAGGGTCCTTGCTAGTGTTAAGCTGAGCTCTACCTTATTTGAGAAGATTTGGAGTCACTAGTTGAAGATAAGGAATTTATGTCATTCTTGATCAGGTGCTGAGACTAGGAGTGATACCATAGATTTTGAGTGTATTTTGATATATAAGAGATTAATTTTTGTTTTGAGGGTTGGTGACTTGATTTAGTCGATATTTGTTATGCTCACAACTCTAGACATTCTATTTATTCTAGGACAACTAACATGTATATGAATATGTCGCAACACTATTAGTGGAGTGGCATGAATAGATTTGTGGTAGACTTTATAGCCATTGTCTTTCTTGTGAGTAGGTATACATAGAGCGTTAGAGGCTTAGAGGACTGGTTAAGAGATTTCCCATTATCGAGTGGTAAGAGAGGATCACTATGGACTCTGTTAGTGGATTGCATCGCACCTCTCTTGGCTTTGATGACATTTGGGTCGTTGTAGATCAGTTGATCAAATTGGCATTTTTCTTCCTATTCTGATGTTTGATATTATAGACAGTTTGCCTACATGGAGTACATATATCAATTAATTCAAATTGAGGCTTAATATTCACTTTTATCTTTTGGAGTGCTTTTTAGGAGATGGTGGATACTCAAGTGGATCTTAGCATCTCTTTTCACCCATAAATCGATGGCAAGTCATAGCGGACTACTTAGGTTCTTGAGGATATGCTCTGAGCATGTGTTATGGATTTTGGAGGTCAGTGGGAGCATTATTTGGCTATTTAAGAGTTCATGTATAATAATAAATACAAGTATAGTGTTGAGATGGCACCATTTGAGGCATTATATGGTAGGCATTCTCGATCTCTTATTGGATAGTTATAGGACTCTAAGGTTAGTCCCCGTGGTACAGACTTGCTTGGAGAGTCATTTCATTGAGTCAAGATAATTGAGGATAGGATGAGGGCAGCTCAGAGTTCAAAGAAGGCTTATGTAGATCATCGACTTTGTGCCTCGAAAATTGGAGTTGGAGACTGGAATTCCTTTTATACCTTCCATGAAGGGTGTGATGAGGTTCAGAAGAAAGGCAAGCTTAATCCCCAATATATTGGTCTATTTTAGATCTTTTGAACAGTTGGAGATGTGGCTTATGAGATAGAATTACCCCCAGATCTTGACTCTGTTCATCCAGTTTTCCATGGTTATATGCTATTGTCTTACATCCCCAATGAGTTTCATTTTCTTTGGTGGGACTCGATTCATTTGGATGAAAGGTTGACCTCTTTGGAGTATCTAATTCTTATATTAGCCAAGGATATTGGGTCATTGTACACTAGGGAGATTTCAATAGCAAAGCTTCAGTGAACATAACATTGCGTATGGTATGATATTGAGGAGAATGAGAGCAATATGTGACCTAGTATCCTTATGTATTCGAGCTTTAAGGTACATCCTAGCCCTTTTCTTTCACAGCAAAAGTCCTTTTACTAGTGGATATTGTTATGACCCTTCAGGTCATATTCTACATTTCCACATATTTTTGTCATTTAGAGCTTTCCTATAGCTACTCAAAAGTCATTTATGACTTGCTGGAGCTGACAGTTCTATTACCAGGCAGTTTATTTGCTTCTTAGAGCCAATTCTGTATTTACAAGTCTTTACTGGTAAAAAATGGCTATCAAGCAAAAACTTCAAGGTAACAACCTCATATGCTGAATCTAAAATTTCCATCATCTCTATAATATCAATTTTAGGCTAGGGGGACGTTTGGTTTGGCTCCCAATGTTTCTGGACTAATTTTGGATTATTGGTCAAAATTTGGTAAAAGTAGCTCTTGCGTATGAGGCCTAGTTTTCATCAAAATGACTCCAGATTGAAATTTTGATAGCATGATTGAGTTCATAATGTAAAATTTGATAGGGTAGCCTAGTTCATTTCTGTTCACGAGATTTTGAATAAATCTTGAGGGGTAGGTGGAAACTTGGAAAATTGCAAATATCAGTTGGTGCTTCTGCTAAAAGTGGACATTTGGTTGCTTAAGTGGAGGATGCTTAAACGGCCAACCGATTGCATTAATGGATAAAGCTGGCCCAACTGAGATTTTTAAGCACAACCTTTCACTAATGTGGATTTTATTTAAGTGACAACTTGTCCACTTTATCGAGAGGCCTGACTTTGCCATGTACTGCTTTGGCGGTACTATCCCTCTTTAGCGGTGACGGCTTAAGCAATCAAGTGGACGCTTAAGCATCACCTAGGAGGGAATTAAATTTAGTCTTTTATCTAATTTTTTCCCATTTTTTACAATTCCCAAAAGCATTAAATTCCTAGAGAGTGTGGAACGTGTGGAGTGTGATCATTAGGAGATTGTGTGGGTGTTGGAGAACTCGGAATAACCTTTTCCGCGTTGAAATTCATGTAAGTTTCCATCTAAATCTTGCTTTAATTCCCTAATATTGTGATAAATATCTAGATTCTTTTTGAGTTGTTATTGGTATCACCAGAGCTTGATATTTGCCCATTCTTGAAGGTATATGATCTCTGAGCATAGAAGGACGTGTTGATGGGTTTGAAAGTGCGATTCTACAAGTTGCCCCCACATGGAATTTTTACTTATTTTTGGACCCGAACCATAAAAATTTAATGTGGTTACTATTATTCTCTTATTAATGTGTAGGTTACAATAGCGTAGCATAATGCGGAAGTTTCTCAAAATAGAAAATCGCCATTTTATCATACTTTATCGGGATTTTTACGGCATTCGAGTAGGCTAGGCATACCATTCTCTTAGATTGGTCTTAATTATAGAATCCATATGATATTATTCAAGTTTTGGGTTGGGAATTAGGACTTGAATATATTATTTAGTAAGATATGGATTATTTAGCTGATTAAGGCACCGTAATTAGGCAAAATTGACTTAACTACCCAGTCTTTAGGTGAATCTACTATTTTAGGACATGATGAATCTTATGTAGTACCTTGTAGGAAAATTTGACACCCTAGTCTATATTTTTGTAGAATTTTTTGTAGGGTGGATTTTCTGTTTTTAAAGTGTGCCTCTCTGGCCCATCTTAGTACATGATTACTATTAACTCCTATTAGACTCGATACACCTTTATTTATTATTTTAATTAGATTCATGAGCCCAAAGAGGCCTTTGACATATGATTGTCTATTCTAGATTTTGCTTAGGAGGCGTTAAGATCGATTCAAGTTTGCAAAATTCTGATTATTAAGATCAGTTCAAGTATAACATATTTGATGATATTACTTCTTATCATGTTCGATACTCACAATATTAGTTCTGATTCAAGTTTGACATATAAGACATTATTTACTATTCAATTCTGGCATTGAGAGGTTATTTATGATGATTATGAGATCGGTTTGAGTCCGGTGTTTGTGGAATAGAAAGATCCATAGTTATGGTTTTGAGATATGGATAGTTGGTATAATTATCGTTATTACTTCTTCTTGATTGAATCCAGAGAGCTTATGAGGGCATGCATTAGGTTATTTAATTTGTATATATCTTGGTCCTATAGGGCCCAGTTATGTTAGAGATAGTTGTGTTCTCTTTATTGTTATTATTATTTCAGTTGTTTGTTTTTAGCATTTGGATTGTTACTCTAGGTTTTCCCTTTTCCCATGACTTAACTTATTATCTACATTTTATTGTGTTTATATTTTGATATAGTTCAGTTAGTCTATTACGCCTACAACATACCCATGGCTTTAGCACTAATACTGCACTTTTGCACCTTTTTGGAGCAAATTTGGGTTCTAACTGCCATTATTTATGTTGTGATTGTGCTTGTCTTTTTGTTTTAAGACTTTGTATATTTGACTTTGGTAGTACTCATTTATTTTTTTAGAGACTCTTGTACCGATCCTGCTATGTTGTGGGATGATATTACTCTCCTCTATTATTCTCTTCAGTTATGCTATTGTTCTTATTATTTATGGCTTGTAATCATTTGTTCGCATATTTATGGTATTATATGTCGTTTTCCACCAACTAGCCCATTACTTATAGTTCTAGGTTATATTTTTACTTACCTACATTTGGGGTAATGTAGGTGCCATCATGACTCATGAAATTGCGTTGTGACTATCAATGCTTTTATATTGACAAAAATAACTTGATTGGACAAAGAGAAGTGGCATCGAACCACGAATCAGAATCGGTTTTTAAATAGCTCCGCTAATGAGAAATGGGTGTATTTTTAGTCCTCTATTTTAATTTTTAGTGAGATTTCACTAGAATTTGATGGAGTCGAATGGACTTTTCATTGGAAATTTAAAGAGTACAAGGATAGACGATGAAGAGGTGGTAGGTCAGAGATTTTTCAATGGTGAAACGCATGGAGGTAGTACCTTGGTGATGTGGTTATTAGTTACTGCTGGAGGTTTTGATGGGTTTTAATGGAAAATTTTAGAATAAAAATGGAGTTAATGAGTTGTTGTTTTACTGTGTTAGATTGTGGTGAGTATTTTAATGCAAAAGAAGGTGAATTAATGGACTGTATAGGTAGAATTATGAGGTGTATTGAATTAAGTGAGTTTGTAGAAGGCTTGTTGCGAGTGTATATTAGTATGAATTCTTTGGTAAATTAAATATGAAGGGTGGTCTTCATTAGAGAACATTGGATTTGAGATGGTGGAGATTTTGTGTGTTGATTGTGTGTGGAGAAATGGAGAGAGTCTTCTGGTAAAGATAAAAAAGGGAGGGAGTTAATGGAATTGCAGGAAAAAATAAATAGTGTATTCTCCTCCTAAAAAATAGGAATGAGGGTTTAGTTAGTTATCCTCTTCCGTTCTGCTTGTGAGAGGAAAGATTATAGAGTAAGTGAGGTGTAATTTTGAATTTGACATGGCAAATGTAATTGGCTGAAGAGTGGCGCAGATTGATAGTGTAATCTTGCTACGATGTATGTGCTTGCAAGATAATATATCAAAACTTGATAGACAAGAGAAAAATAAAATTTAATAAGAATTTAAAAAATATTATTTGGACAAATGAAAGCATACCAAATGACATTATCTAATTAGTTACTATTTTTGTTTTTACTTATAAAGAAAACACTAAATAAAAAAATAATAATTTTCTCATCTTTTTTAAAAAATTAAAATATTATCCTAAGATATAATTTTCTTTGATAATTTTATATTTTCAAATAATAACCTATTAAAAATAATATAAAATGCAGAATGACAGAAATATATTGAAAAAAGGAAATATCTAAAGTTATAAAAGTGTAAGATATTTGAGAAGTGTGAAAAATCACATGTGAACCATTTTCTCTCTTTGGCTGGGGACGCAAAATATTTTAAGATAAAGAAATAATGAAACAAGCTTTGATCCCCCTGTTTTTTGAAATAAAACAATAAAGATTATTGAGATGAGACTGAATTCTGGTTTCAGATAGCCTACATATCTCACCTATAAGAGAATCAGGTCATGTGTACTAAAAGAGAGTAAGAAGGGAAAAAGGGATATATTAAGAGAGAGTGAGAGAGAGTTCATGAGGTCATGTTGGGGTTCTGGTCCATGACTCATGTTATTACATAAAAATTAAAATTTAAAGTAAAAAAGAAAGTACAAGTACAAGTTCTTATCTATGCAACTACTCTTGAATGTGGACTTGAAACTTCACCTGAGTCTTGAGCTTCAAATATCATCTTGCTTTCTGATAAGCGCCCTAGTCATGACACTTTAACTTTAAAGACATGTTGACACTTTTCAAATGATACCTTTGAAGATAATCTACAATGTTTGTTCTTGTGATCAGTGACTTGAGACAAATAAATATCCGAGTTCTACGCTGATATGTGCAAACTATGCTAGTCATTGAGACTGTAAGTTCTATAGAACATGACAATAAAATTATTGTTTTGGATGAAACCTATCAGTCATCACAAATAAAACAAACAATTAAAATTTATTTTTCCTCATTTTTCACTTGAATGATTTTCTGAGTTATTAGAAATTAGGAGACGACGACTTTGGCCATTTCTTTAGAAATAATGAAGAAGCTGACGACTATGGGGGCTTGGTGAGTAGAGGTGATATGGATAGTATGTGGTAGATGGTGGCTAGTTATATTAGGTAGACTACTAAAGAGGGTTTGGGTGTCTCGAGAGGCTAATCTGGTAAGCACTAGAGGTACTGGTGATGCAATGAAAAAGTTAAAAGGAAGTTAGAGACTAAAAATGCGGCCTAT
>NC_061122.1:75411293-75605030 GCF_002878395.1 Capsicum annuum
CCTATGCAAAGTTGGTTAAGATCAAGGATGAGGAAGAGATGAGACAAATAGAGAGGGGTATATGTTAGCAAAGAGATAGGCTAAGTATATGATAACGGGGGTATTTTTACCCGACAATTTAGCTACAGTCTAGAGCTCGTGTCAGTTTTTACGATAATCTCAGTCAAGCCATTGTTCTCAGAACTTAGTGAGTTATAGAATTTTATACTGTTAGACAGATATAGAACTTAAGTAATCTCAGTAATCTTCGTAGTCTCAGTATTGCTAGTAATCTAGCCTCAATTCTGTACTCATCTCCGATCTAGTAGTATTAAAATGTTCAGTTCTGCCCTCAATAGTATTCCAGTAATCTATTAGGAGCTCAGTGTTGTTTAGTTAGATAAAAAGATTCAGTAGTATTCCGTCAGATATTGAACTAGTGGATTTAGCTTAACTCAGTCAGATCATTCGAGAAACATGATCTGTATCAGATTCAGCTTAGTTTATGTTCAGTTAAGAATTAGTCAGTCTTTTAGTTGGGAGTAGGAGCTAGCATCGAGCTAGGTCAGGGATGGAGGCTCCTCGTCAGAGAGAAAGAGTAGTTAGGAGCAATCCTTGAACTCCAGAACTGTGTAGCCAGCTCAGGATGCAGGAGTCACCCATTAGGAAAGGCTGGTCACCCATCAGATAGGATTGACTATTATATAGCCTTAGGCTTGACTAAATATAAGGGTCACCCGTCAGATAGGATTAACAAGAGAGGTATTTATCCGTGGCATGGTATTGACATCCTTCCAGCTGGAGTTACAGGTTGGAACCCACCATTTGAGATTCGGGGCATGTCAGTTAAGTGACTACTTCCCACGATTGTAGTTTCAGTATGAATCTCTAGAAATTAGGAGTGTCAGATACAATCATCTATCTTAGTGAGAAACTCAGATAGTTTCATTGATTCATGAACTACCCGTCCGATAGTCTTGGTCCCACATAAAGTTATTCTGTTTCAGATCTAGAGATTACCCATCTGATAGGCTTGATCTTAGTCTCAGATTTAGTTGAGTATTCTTGTCATCAGATATAGAGATCACATGTTAGATAGGCTTGATCTGAGTCTCATATTCTATTGAGTAGTCTTATTATCAGATCTCGAGATCACCCATCAGATAGGCATGATCTCAGTCTCAGATTCAGTTGAGTAATCTAATTATCAGATCCCGAGGTCACACGTTAGATAGGCTTGATTACGATCTTATATTTAGTTGAGCAATATCATTATCAGATCCAAATATCACCCATCAGATAGGCTTGATCTCAGTCTCAGATTCATTTGAGTGATCTCATTAATAGATCTCGAGGTCACCCGTCAGATAGGCATGATCTCAGTCTCAGATTTATTTGAGTAATCTCATTATCAGATCTAGAGATCACCCATCAGATAGGCTTGATCTCGGTCGGGGATTCAATTGAGTATTCTTATTATCAGATTCAGACATGATCTTTTCTTATCATTGATAGTTCTTATCATTGATAGTAGATTCTGGAATCATCCGTTAGAGAGATTTGATCTCCGATGCAGTCAGTCAAGAGTAGAAAGCTCAGAATTTAGTCATTGATATGAGTAAATATAGTTAATTAGTTTTAGTACTTCGAGTCATAATGATTATAGTTATGGTTCGTGTATTTATGCATGTGTTCTAATTCAGTAATCTCATGATTATTTAGTTAAGTAATTGTTCATGCCTAAGCCCTTGCATTTAGCCTTACCTCATCTTCATTCACTGTACATTCTCGTACTGATGTATTTGAGATGTGGTGTTTTATTTGACACCATAGGTTTAGAGGCATGATATCCATCGTATGCTTAGCATCTCAGTCCCAGTCAGCAATCGTAGACATAGCAGTGAGTACTCTTCAGTCGAGGATGATCCTTATTTTTATCATTATCATATCAGATTTGGTTTAATTTCAGTATACGAAGTTAGTTGGGGACATGTCCCATCAACTCCATAGTTTAGAAAGTTTAGAGGCTTTTCAGACAGATGTATCAGTATTCAGTTTTAAATTTTGAGTATTTTTTGAAGTTTTGAACCTTATGGCCAGTTTCCACATTTATTATCTATATTACATAGTTTTCAGGTACAAATATCAGTAGAGGGTTGGTTTGAGGTCCTTATTGATCAGGAGCACCGTGTGACGTTTCGGTTCCAGAAAATTGGGCCGTTACAGTCATCCATGAACAAAATGAAAAGCAACTGCTCAGAGTATGAAATGTCATCCTAGGAGAAAAATTTAAAAACATTGGCTCAGACTAAGAACAATCATGCTACAAGAGACATGAAAAATGACTATATTAGAATATAAAATGTCATCCTTGGAAAAAATAAAAGGCAACCATCTCAGACTAGGAAATGTCATCTCATGAGAAATAAAAAGCGACCATCTCAAAATAGAAAATAAGATGCTTGTACAAAATGCAAAGCAACTTTCTCACACTAGGAAATGTCATCCTAGAAGAAATATAAAAAATAAATATCTCAGAATACAAAATTGCATCCTAGGAAAAAATAAAAATGACTATCTTAGACATGGAAATGTTATTAAAGGATAAAAACAAATAGCGAGCATTTCATACTAGGAAGTGTCATACCAGGAGACAAGTAATAAAGAAATTATCTCAAACTATAAAATGTCATCTAGGGAGTAAAATAAAAATGGTTGGCTCTCACTAGGAGATGACATCTCTAAAAGAAAATAAAAATATCCATCTTAGACTAGAAAATGACAACCTTGGAGAAAATTAAAAGTGTTGGATATATGCTTGAAATAAAGAAAAGTGAGAGTTTTTACTATAATTTTGTATGCAAGCTCGAATAATTGGAATTATCTTTATATAAACAAATTTGCTACTGTTTTATGAAAATAAAGAAAGATTGTGAGTTTTAAAATGGTGATCAGTTTGTGGCCTTAGGTTTGAGCATAACAATTTCTATTGTTGCCGTGTTTGACCTTCATTACAACTTTTTTAGATTGTGCCTGTTTCATAAACAATATCACTAAAGAATCTTTAATTGAAAATTTCAAAACCTCATATTGGTCAAGTTAGTCTCATAAAAAAACATTGAACCTTATTTTTATTTTAAACGTGTCAACAACAACAAATTATTGTTCATATTATTTATTCTTGAATCATATGTCAGTTGATGTGCTGGCTAGACTTAGCTTAGGGAAATTGAAAAGTTGGTAGAATTTTTTTTTATCATTTCTTGCTTGTTTTAATGAAGACTGACTCACAAACAACAAAGAAGAATAAAACAATGAAAATAAAGAGTATTTGAAAAATATGTCACGTTCAAAAAATTTTTTATGAAAAGACTCCTTTGTAGTATACGTTGATGAGCTCTATTGTGTTGTATGAACTAATACTTTTTATATGATGTTGTAGGTTACCATTGGAGGTTTTAGAAGCAATATAAGGAAGCATAATGAGCTTAAAAATAGTTGGAAATGCCTATACAATGTATTAGACACGAAGGAAAGGGATAAGCCTAAGCCTTTGTGGGGGATTGGAATTTAATATACAATAGTGTGACATACTCCCTATAATCAACCAGATGTTCTTGGCATTAATTATAGATAAACAATGGATGGTGCATTCCAGTGAGCATCCATAATAGGGTCATGCCATACCCCATATCTCTTCTATAAGGGCATGGCACGATGAGATATTTCCATGCGAATTTTTTCCTCCTATTATAAATAGGACACTTAGATTCTATTCTTAACACCCTCATTCTATGGTTAATTCTTTGAACATGATTATGTAATTATTGTTTAATTATTGGCTCGCATATTAGTCAAGAATCTGATTATTCTTACATTCTTGGTTAACCATTCGAAAGCATTATGAACATTAAGATAAATATAAGTGGCAAAATGAATTGACTGTATGAGTCGAAGGATAGAATAAAGAGTACAAAGAGTTTGGATCATGTCTATAATCATTCGATACAAATCATTAAATGATGATTTATTTTTAAAATAGAGATATACCTAAACATCCCATTTGGTTAATGAAATGGGAAGATAGCATAATGCATCAAAACTAAAGACTTACATCGCCACTCAATGATGTAGTCATGAGAGTAATTTGGGTAAATGATTAAAGAATGACCATTTCCAAATTAGAATATAAACTCCATAATTCAATAATCATGATAATCACCAATATCAACTGAAAACCATCGTTATGCATAAACATGAAGTAAATTCCTAAACCCTGGAATTCTCTACATAGTGTTTACAACTGTAACATCATATTGTTGTTATTTTTTTGCTTCTAAGTTATAATTACAATTCTCATAATTTTTTCATAAACTCACACTCATATAAATCTCATTAGTAATGCTTGGATTGGATAGTTTACTAATCACCAAGTCTCTGTTGGACTGATATTTTACTCATAAGAGTCACTTTACTACTTGGTTGACCATGAACACTTGCATGTGCACTTTGGCACAATGTCTTTTTTGCGTCATTGCTGGGGACTTGAAAATTTGCAAATTTCTGGTATTTTGTTTTTCTATTTTGTTTTATAAGGGTTGAGAACTTAGTCTTAACTGTTGATCTTATAGGTAAAAGTTTGAATTTCAAGTGAGTTGGCAATAAATAAGGGCTTAATTGAACTATATCTCAAACCGTTGTGATGATTGCACCAATTAAGGAGAGAAGTAATACTTTTATATCCTATCCCATAAGTTTTACAGGGTGAATCCATTCCTGCAGTCATGGCTTCAGAATAACAGCCTATAGGACAGTGCACAAAGTGGCGATCCAACTTGAAACTAATGTTACCTCCTTAATCCACAAACTAGAACTTAGGGGTAATTTAAGCTTAAGCAGAATGTGGGCAATTATTGCATAGAAGAGGGAAATTCAAATGCCTATCACATGAGGATCCACAGGTCCAATTACAAAATTTCTTGGAGACCAATGACACTATCAGTCCCACCGGAGTCCCCATAAATTACATAAGGCTTACTCTTTTCCCTTTCTCACTATTAAAGGAAGCGAAAAAATAGTTGAAGGCATAAACTTCAAGATCCATCACAACTTGGGATGTTGTGGCAAAGAAGTTCCTTATCCAATTATTTCCATTCGACAAAACTGCAAGAATGTGAAGTGAGATCTTGATTTTCAAACAAAAGCCATATGCTAATCTCTATCATACATGTGAGAGATTCAAATCTCGTCATAGAGATATTCCACATCACCAACATACCAACAAAGTATTAAATCATAATTTTCCTAAAGCTCTTAACAATTATTCAAAAAATTTTCTAGATTCAGCTTTGTGTTCAAGCATTTGAGAAAAATATGACAAATCCTGCCGGTATGATTAAGGTGGATAGTGTCACACCATTGTATGCTTAGTTGGCATACTTTTAGAACCAAATAATGACATAGGTCAACAAGTTAAGTGTGAATCAACCTAAAGTCAAATTTAATCTAATTCAGTAAGCACAAACTTAGTGTGAAATATGTTTAGGTATGTTCACTTTGCAGACTTATGTGGGGATAATTCAGAGCCAGTAAATTTTGTGGGAAATGCACAAAGCAAAAACCAAACTATGGTAATGCGTACAACCACAATTGGTAGAGTTAACCCAATTACTCACGGGGAAGTAATAAGGCTCATTCTCAGCAGTTTTATCAACAACATGGCATTCAAAACATCACTCAAGATAGTAATATTAAAAATTATTTCAAATAGATCCTATCTAACAAATAACAAATGACTGCGGATATCAAAAATCAGCAACTAGCTCAGAAGAATTTGGAGACACAGTTGGGTAGGTAGCTAGGCACAGGACACAAGGCATCAATGGGGTTAACCTAGAAATATGAAAAAAATCCAAAGAAACTGATGGCAATAACCTTGTGGAGTGGTAAAAATTTCATTGACAGATCTCCAATGAAAAATCATGAGGCTCAAGAATAGTTGGTCTCACAGTAAGCACCTAAGAAATAAGTGGCAACCAAATAAGCTAAAAATTAGGGGAAGTCTGAGTACCCAAAATCAAAGATAAATGAGGTACATTAGAGACAACACTACTACCGCCCCATCTGAGGCTTTAAAAGTTTAAGGAGGATGCTTGTTGTAAGAAGTTCTTGGACATATTTAAAAAACTTTGCATTAACCTTCCTTTGTTAGATATTTTACAAGGAAAGCCCAAGTATGCTAAGTTTTATAAGGATATTGTGATATATCAGATGAAGCTAGGAGACATTGATATGGTAGTACTTCCTATGAAGTGCACTTCTGTGGTCATAAGCTAGATGCCCAAAAAGCTTTAGGATCCTGGGGTTTTAACCCTCCCTATACATATTGGCCAAAAGTGATATGGTCCATGCTTTCAGTGATTTGGGGTAGGCATAAAATTGATACCCGTTAAGTGTTTAATACTCTGGGTTTGGGAAAATCAAGGCTAAGTTTAGTTTGCTCTAAATGGTAGAAGAGCAAGAGTGGTTCCCAAATAAATAATCGAGGATGTTCTCATCAAGGTTTGGTAGGTTTATTATTCCTGCTGACTTTATTGTTGTTGATCATGATATAGATGATAGGCACCAATTATATTGGTATGTACATTATTAGAAATGAGAGGATCATCAATAGATGTGAGAGAGGTTACTCTAAAAGTGAGGTTGAATGATGAAGATGTGGTGTTCAAAGTGTACAAAACACTTAACAGACGTTTTCAATACATTGGTCTGTGCATGATAACAATAATAGAGGTGGAAAAGTATGGGGTGGATAACCAAAAACATCCAATGACCCTTTTCGACACTATCATGAAGTTGCCTAGATTAAAAATTAAGCATAAAAATAGAAACATGAAGAAAATATAAAAATTAAGATTATGATCCTATTCTATTCCTACGCTACATCCTATCATTCCTCTTTTCAGGTTCATAATAGAATTATAGCGTGTATACTAAGGGTTGAGAATCCTTATAATAATGATATAAAGGATAAATAAATAATAAAAAATGATAAATAACCGAAACCAATTCAACTCATAACAATAGTAATCATGTTCTTGTGGACTTAACCTCCAAAAAGGGCATTTTGACACTCAAAGACATATATGTAATCACAGTAGATGATTACATGATAAAATCCAAAACTAAACTAAAGTATTGGAAGATAAACACTAATTAAAGTGTTATCCTTCCTATATAAAATCCCTAAGGTCGTCCAAGATGTGTGCAACAATGTGCAAGTATCCTATTTATACTTGGACAAGAGTTGTCATTTTTAACATAGGGGCGTGCCATGCCACTATCATTCCAATCTGGCCAGTATGTCACACCAATAATGCGGAGGGATACTATAAATTGACATAAAAAATGTTTCCAAGGGAGTTCCATTGCCTTATCATGGTATCTAGGCAGCATGGCATCCCACAGACTTCAAAATGCTCAACTTTGGTCAAGTCTTGTCCTATGCTTTTGTCCATCAATTCAAAGTTTGTGGTATTGTTTCCTCTTGATTTCCAGGTTGTACATCAACTATATATCATCATGATCAAATAACCAAGCCTCCTAGAACATAAAACACAAAAAAATTAGAGCTTGAAACAACATACAATCCATGATGATAAACTAGTAAAGAACATAGCTCAAGCTAGGAGTACTAGTTTTGTCCTTTGATCTTTAAACTTAGTGTTTTGACTCCAACACACAATGAAAACACCTTAAATAGTACAAATACATAAATTGACATTTATATGCACATTTATATCATTAAAAACTCATCAAATACAAGAGAAATCCTTAGAACTAAGATAAACAAAGTCGTATAACCATGCTTAGGTGCATACAGCCACCTAAGGTCATCACCCCACACTTAAAGACTTGTTCTTCCTCGAACAAATCTTTACTCAGAGCAACATAATCAAAGAAGACTCCACACTACTACTACAAGCAAGACACTTAACATAAAACTACAATGACTACACAGATAGCAAGTTCCAAAAACAAGCATGTCAACATACAATTTAAAACTCAGGAACACTACATCAAAATAACATAACCTCAAGAATTGACTCAGTAAGTTGGTAAACTCATGCACATTACTAAATCATTAAGATCATCCAAACCACCCAACTATCATCAATCATGTGCCATTACCACAAGTGAGTTACCCATTATCACTCACATAGATGTAATTTTTTCATATGAATGGGTATAATTATTAGATTATGCTCACTCCCTCAATGAATTCACAAGTTACACATGATCAACCACAGGATTACCCATAGTGTAGTTCTCCACTAATATCAGAATAGTAAGATTTAGGATCAAGTAGGACTTTGAGGGTCGTAATATAGGCTAAGGGATGGGTAGGAATAAGGTTTACCAAGAATGGTGACTATGTTACCTAAGCACTTTAATACATCACATGTACATTAAAATAAATCTCCAAACAACCAATTTTCACCACATCTATCTAACCATATCTTTTAATTTGCCCCATCTTATCAAGCCAGTAAGGTATAATGTTGAGGGAGGGGTTATTCATCAACTAAAGATTAGATTTTAGTACAAACTAGAAAATCTTTTCAATACACAACTCCTAACCGCAACACATATCAATTTTAAAACACCAATAGCTACTTTTTGGAGCCTTACTTTTACCTCTTTTCTTCTTATTTTTTCTCTCCTTCACATTATTACTTTTCAACTAAGTGATGAGGAGCTTTTGTCAAATTAAGGTCAAACCAAAGAATGTAAACAATCTACATACGAGTATACAAAAGAATATAAGCTAAAGGATCAACGAGGACAACTAAGATTATGCATAAGGGTAGGTAAACATGGTTATGAACATGGATACCAAAGAAATGCCTATATCATCTCCTAAACCCGCACTTTTTATTTGGATTTGCACATAGACAATTCATGTTTTAGCCATCACACGCATTAAGGAATGTCAAAAAACCTCAGACATACATAGCACATGCTCCAATCTAAAAGGATCATTATAGATTAAAAACCATGTAATCATACTGATTCAAAATTATGCCAACAACATATAAGCGTCATAAACAAGAGCCTAGGCATCCCTAAAGTAGTAATTCATCACAAACAACATGCTTTAACAACCAAAAAAATATTAATCATACATGTCATAACTCAAACAATGGTCAGGCCGTGATGGGTATCTCAAATCTGCTGGGGATTGGAGATCACCCCATTGTACCTAACCAACCACCACCATATCACCCCTGTATTATGAATTCCGAATATGTAACAAGATATCTACAAAGAATAAAAGATACTTCTATAATCAATAACCAACAACCATACAATATCACCAAAGTCCACAGTAATCTAACAAAGCCTCTAGTAAAACATAACATCAATCAAGTCTAAACAGTCTGAGACATATGGAAAAAAACATTATATGTAGAATTTTAATGTATGAAAACTCACCACTTCAATGTCATCTTATGAACTACTTTCAAATCCGAATCACTATACATGAGGTATAGAGGTATGGAAAATTCCTGCATCGCGTGGGGATATAACATTCGAAGATAGTTAGCGGGGTGACCGCTAGCATAATACACAAGGATAAGGACAACATAATGCCATGATCATCCATTTCAGATGATACAAAATAAAGTGCAAATAACAAAATGCATATACATATAGATTACATGGTAGGTTAGGGAACAAAGCTTAGCATGCACTTTAAAACTTTATCTTGGGTCGTGTATCTCAATCATTATATTATAGTACCTATGGACTATATGGGCCTCAGCTCTAACCCCCTTATTTGAACCCAGTATGTGTAGCTGTACGAACCAGAGAAAGATTACATAGATATACATGGGGGACTAGAACCCTCCAATTATATACAAAGGTAACTTAAGCACTTGATTATGAAATAAGCTATGGGGGACTCAAACCCTCGAGTCATATTAATAATAATAAGGTAGACTCGAACCACTTGGTTATTAGCAAGGGGACTTAAACCCTTAAACCATAATGACCCCCGCATCGGGTAACATGGTTTCCATTGTCGATCACTCAGACCTCCACTTTTATGACTTAGCTTCACAACCCTCTTTCAAATAACAATAAAAATATTTAACACATATTTCTATTTGCATTAAACCAATTACACACCAAGGTATCTCATGGGTATCTTCATACTAACCTCACTTGCAAGCTAATATAATTATCCCATGTCATCTACTCAACTAACTGGGACTCAAACCTATAGGTCAAAAGATATTCAAATAATCAATCATTATAAATCGAACCCACAAGGTTCCAATTCCACCATTTGTACATTTACACTAAGTCTTTTCAAGTATATCAGGCATACTTCATTATCCTTTTTGTGGCAATGAATTAATACAAGTGGGTAAACCAAAATATATGAGAAAACCCTTTTTTCTCATTAACTATTTCATGAACATGTTGAGGGCATACCCTTCCAAAACCATAATTAAGGCATAGTCATCAAATTGACATTTTACCATGACCCCTCAATTTATTCACCATTCCTATGTAGCCACTAGTTCAAAACCATATTTAAAACATGAATGATAATAATTAAACCATGGGAAAACATTATTCAACAATAAGCATCTAAAACCCTCAACTCTTGTTTCAAAACAATTATAAACATCTCATGAACCAAACTTTAAATTACCTACTTTTAAAAAATTAACAATGAAGGAAGAGCAACATGCCTGAAATATACACAATTATAGAGAAGAAATCTTGAATTTACCCTTCGAGGCTAAAACTTGAGGAACTCCTAACTTTCTTGGGTTCATAGAATTTGGGAGATAAGAGGGTATATTTGTATTGTTTGATGGGTGAGAATAATTTCTAAATATTGTATATAGGTCGTGGGTTATCTTTAAGACAAGAAAGAAATTTCTCAGCTACTATTTTAAAAGTTGGAAATTAAACTGGCAGTCGTTACGGGTGACCTTATGACTCATAGGGTCACCTTACAACTCACACCCTCCAGTCGTATCCAAACCAGAACCCCCTTGGGCTCTTCACTGTCATCCCTATGACTTGGACCGTACGTCTCGTAATGAGACACTATAACTCGTAGGGTCAAGTCGTAGTCTCAACAGTTTCAATGGAGACACTACTCTAGATGCAGTATGAAATACCCTCCTTATGACTCGTTAGGAGTCTATATGACTTGTTAAGTCCAGTTGTTATCAAGGAAGTGACTTAGAAAAATCCTTCATGGCTCATTACGATTTGTTTCTATGACCCATAAAGACATGTTACGACTCATTAGGAAAGTTGTTTTTCGTGTAGAAAGCTCTGAACTTATTGGTTCATTTGTCCTCAAATGATGAGTTAAGGCAATTACAAGCACTATTTTAACACAACTAACAACCACACTTCCTATTAACAAAGTCAGAAAACAAAGATATCAAGGAATCATAATTTTCATTAACAAAGTCAGAAACCAAAGATGCTAAGAATAACACATACCTTAAGCACGATCTTCCTAGGCAGAAAACAAGAGTGGATACTTGAATTTTATGTCCTCTCTAGTTTCCCACATAGCTCCTTCCTACAAAACAATACATCTAATAAACCTTAAATATGACCACACTCTCCACTACGCTTTCAACTTTGAATACAATACTCCACCATTTCAATATCCTAACTCACCTGCAAAACACATAACTACAAGACCTAAGCATTTGTTGCATCTCCATCCTATGTTAAAGCCTAACTTAAGGTTAAAGGTGTTTTTGTAAGCCACGAGACCCTATACCATACACAACTCCAATAGTACTACTCAGTCATATTATAATAATAAAGTAACCTTAGGTCTAAATCAAGCAGTATTAATCACATAACAGAATAATTTGTGTATATCCTAATTATATATTTAAGCCTGCCTTTCTAACCGTGCTTAATGGATCTTCTACCCAAAATTAGAAACATTAATCATTATCATTCTATTTCACATAACAAAGGTTCCTCTTATTCTCCTATCTTTATCTACAACTTTAGCCTGAGTAGTCACTTCAAAATTTATAATAAAGAACATCTAATCCGTCATCCAAAATATTATTGCGATTTTATAGCCACTACCATTCAATCATAAGAAGGGACACTGAGGAACTAGAGCATAAGCATCAAGATTAGGGGTGAGGGGTTACTTCTCAATTATTACTTCTATTTATCATACTATTAAAGGTGAGAGTGACGAAATAAGACATGATACAATAGGCATGAAGTACTTTATCTAAACCATCTAGGTTATAAATGGAGGGTTATTCCAACATAAACATACCATAGCATAAGTCCTTAGGAGTGGGCACCGGAAGAAACACGACTACATATATCATCGATAATATAACATAAAATTAAAATTCATATTCAGGGAACAAGGTGATGATTTCTGCTTGAAACACTGTTTCTTAGAACAAGGCATAACATAAGATATGAATGTATGGATCATGAGCATCATGACATAGAGCTTGAACACTTAGAAGATTGTATTTCTGAGAGCAATTATTCCCTTTGGTTCAGGGGATAGAGTATAGACATATGAGGAATGTATGATGCAAGCCTTTGGCATAAGCACTATTAGAATGCGTACGACACTATTAGAGTGCCTTCTTAATGTAACAAGGAGGGAATTAGTAGACTAGGGGTAAAATCACCTTGACTCTCCCTTGAAGCCCACCACTAGGAGAAAATTTATAATTAGCTCTTGATCTCCATCTTACAACACCTATAAGCAAAACACTCTGTTCAAAGTGGTATCACCCTTGATATGTACTATGGACACATAGCTCTCTTATACTTAAGACCACATCTTTCTAGATGCTACCTGGCATTAAGCATACTCTTACAGAATCTATGGCCTGATCCATCCAATGACTTAACTCCTAATCCATAAATTCAACCTGGAACTTCGGCCTATATATCACAACTTTTCCACGTTAGTTTTCTGTAAGTCATCATCCTCATATCTTGCGTACACCACTTCATCCTACCAATTTATTCCCAAAACTCTTGCATCACTATCCTCGATCTAACAAACCTTTTTCACCAAAATCAACATATAAGGTTAAAACTTAGGGTCTATTAACCATCATTCACTACTAACAGAGTACCCCAATAAAATATATATTTGGTCCACCCCAAAAAGAGGTCACCCTAAATTCCTTTTTCACCTGCCGATAACCTATACATATTTGGAGAAAACCATCCTCCTTACAAATAAAAGAATAGAAGCATACTATAGAGAAGTGTTAGGGACGACAAGCCTTTATCAAGAATATATTTTCGCTGCTTCTTAAGTTCATTAAACTCAGCTGAAGCCATTCCTTAACAAGGGATAGAGATAGAACGAGTATTCAAAAGGAGATCAATCTCGCAAAAATCAATTTTCCCATCAGGAAGAACACTAGGAAGATCATTAGGGAATACCTTAAAAAAATTCACAGACGATAGGGAAAGACTGCTAAGTAGGACCTTCAAATCTAGAATCCTTGGCATGCACTAGATGGTAGAGAAACCATTTTTCGAATTCAATTTTCCGATTCTAGGATATGAAATAAACCTTTCCTTAGGTACTAAGGAACTACATTCCCACTCAATCACCGGCTCATTTAGTAGATGGAAACTAACCCTATAGGTCTGATGATCCAAAGATGCATAGCACAAATACAACCAATTCTTCCCTAAAACCTTACCAAAGTCTATCATGCCCAACACTATTAGATCCAAAAGGGTCCCCCTAATATGTACCAATATCACACAACGCTTATAGACCCCTTTATCTATAATAGAGTCACCCATTGGGTTGGACACAAAAAAAAATCTAGAATACACTCAAGATTAAAAAAATAAATAGCCATATAAAGGGTCATATAAGAGAGAATAGACCCTGGATCAAGAAAAAATATGCATCACAGGGAAAGAGTTATAACATATCAGCAACGTCATATGTTGATGCCTCATACTCTGGGCAGGTAGCATGAGTATAATGATAATTCTAGCCAGTCCCGATACTAGAAGTAGCACCACCTGGTGTGAAAATCAAAGAGCTAGAAATTGGAATCTTATAAGCTCCAATACCAATACTGAACAAAAGACAATGCCACTGCATATGACCAGGTTGACCATACTTGAAGCATCAAATTTTCCCCTCATAGAAAATCCATGATGTCACTGACCATAGAACTGGCAAGGGAGATATGGAGGGATTATCCAAGCTTTACTAGACTTATATTGGGCACCCTGGGCCCTAGGACCTATACCTTTTTGCAAAGTGACGATCATTGAATGACTTTAGGTAAGGGACTTTAGCTAATGGGTATGAACCATAAGTTCCCCGGATCCCTTCCTTAGTCCATTATCTCCCCTGTATATCAATATTATGATAAACCCAACCCTGCTCTGAATATCTGAACTCTTATATTACATCTACACCATCTTAACTTGATTCCTTCTCCTTCCAATAAAACCAGATTGACATGATAAAAAGACTACTATCTTGGTTAATTGTTGAATATAACAATTAAACTCAACATTGGAAACTTCGCCTTAAGGTTTCTGAGGAGGACTAAGGGAAAGTGGTGGAACTCCACTAGGGCAATCAGAAACACTAACCCTAGGTCGAGTCTCAACCCTAGGGGTAGGAAGTGATCCATCCACATTGTCCTTAGATGAAATAAAAGAGTTTTCTTGAGTTTCTCATGTTCTGGGAGGCATGATTTTACAAGTAAACATACATGTATTAGAGGTGATTTGATGATCTTGGACTCAATATATCAAAGAGTAGATCACAGGAAAAAGAAAACATTCCTAAATATGTCATAGCCTTTCCTTTATAAGAGTGGCACACTATAGACCCATAAAAGAAACTGTACTTGATACGGCTTTGTTTGACACATAATGATACCAAATATAGGCTCTAACACCACTTTATGACAACTCAAACCTGAGCCTGGGCTTTACGGGTATCTCATAATCTCCAAGGAGCAGAGATGACCCCCTAGAAGCTAATCAACAACCACCATATCGCCCTTATCAAATGAATTCTTAAAATATAACAAGATAAATTATAAGAATAAAAGATACTCATATAATCAATAACCAATTACTGACCAATATCACCTAAGTCCATAGTAATCAAACAAAGCCTCTACCAAAACTGAACATTAATAGAGTGTAGAGAGATTCCCTGACTATATCCAAAAACAAGCCTTAACAGTCTGATACATAAGGAACAAAAACTTTAAATGTACACTTCTAATTAGTGGAAGCCTACCACTTCAATGTCAGGTCACGAACTGATCCAAAATCAATACCACTGTATGTTAAGAGTAGAGGTATGGAAAATTCCTGCATTGCAGGGGATACATCCTCCAAAGATTATTAACGCATTAAATGGTAGCATGATACGTATTGATAAGGACAAAATTATACCATGATCATGAGTTTCAAATCATAAAAAATTCGATGCACATGAAATACATATATATATATTACATGCGGGGATAGGGAACAAGACTTAGCATATACTTTAAGACATTAGCAAAGGTTGTGTAGCTCAATTGTTATATAATATTACCCACAGGCTATATGGGCCCAAGCTTTCACCCCTTGGTTGGGCTCCAGTGTGTGTAGCCACACAAATCAGAGAAAGATTATATATATATGCTCGGGAGATTCGAACCCTCTAATTAATGAAATGTGAAATGGGGTATTCAAACCCTCCAATCATAATAATAACAATAAGGTGGACTTAAGTCACCCGGTCATAAGCAAGGGAATTCAAACCCTCAAGCCATAACGACCCCCGCACCAGCTAGCGCGACGTCCAATGTTGGTCTCTCAGACCATCACTTTTACAACTCAACTGCCCTCTTTTAAAGCCCAATTAAAATATTTAACACATATTTTAATTTTCATTAAACTAATTACACGCCAAGGCATCTCATTGGTATTTACATACCAACCTTGATTGCAAACTACTATCATCATGACATGTTATTTACTCAACTAAATGGGACTCAAACCCATAGGCAAAAGATAGTAAACTATTGAAACATTTAGGAATCGAACCTATCTAATCAACCAAACCCATAAGGTTCTAATTCCACCATTTATACATGGCCTATAAGGCCTTTCAAGGAAAACATACATAGTTCATTATCCTTTTTGTGCTATTGTATTATTACAAGTGGGTAACCAAACTATATGACAAAACATTTTTTTATCATCATCAATTTCACAAACATATTGAGGGCATACAATTTCAAATTCCATAATTAGGGAAAAATCATCAAATTAGGGTTTAACTATGAATACTTAGTTTAATAAACATACCCATGAACCCATCAGTTCAAAACAATATTTAAAACAAGAATGATCATAATTAAACTATGGGAAAACATAATTCAACTATAAGCATTCAAAACCCTCATTCCTTGTTTTTAAAACATTATAAAAATCTCATGAACCATACTTTAATCACATGATTTTACAAAATTAACAATGTTGGAAGAGTAACATGCCTTAAATGTTCATAATTATGGAGAAGAAACATAAAATTGACCCCTGGTAGCTCAATCTTGAGGAAGCCCTAGCTTACTTAGCTTGAGAGAATTTGAGAGAGAAAAAGATATCTTTTGATTGTGTTAAGGGTTAGAATAAAGTCTCAATAGGTTTTATAGGTTTTGGGTTATGTTTAGGGAAAGGGGGTAACCCTTACTAAAATCTAGAAATTAAACTGTCAGTCGTTATAGGTGACCTTACGTCTCAGATCCTCAAACTATAGCCAAACCAGAACCCCCTCAGGTAGTTTAGTATGAACCCTATGACTGGAACCCTACATCTTGTAAGGAAACACTACGACTCATAGGGTCAAGTCATAGTCGCAATAATTGCAATAGAGGCCCTATACTAGGCACATTATAAAATAACCTCCTTAGGACACATTAGGTGTCTATACTACTCATGAAGTCTAGTCGTTATCAAGTTATTGAATTAGGAGAATCCTTCTAAGCTTATTACAACTAGGTCCTATGACCCATAAAGAAACATTACGACTCATCACGTGAGTCCTTTCCAAGAAAGAAAGCTTAGAACTTAGAAAATTTTCAAGGGCCAAAATCTGGGGTGTTTCAATACAATCACACATAGCACCAAAAAGAACATCTAACTTATTCCTAAAAAAAAAATTAAAATTTACTCCTACAATGAAAAAGGATATTGGGTTCAAAGGGCACCACTATGAAAAAGAACCAAAAAGAACAACCATGAGGTGGGTGAAGTGTGCATCTACTAGACTGACCCAACTAAGCCATTAACACTAAAAAGACACAATCTTGTTGTAATTTCATATTATTTAAGAAAAAACTAGAAACAAATAGAAATTTAGATCCTAAGCATCAATTCGGCCGAAATATAGGAATTCCCCACCCCATACTTAAACTTCTACTTTGTCTCCAAAGTAAACTCAAAAGTAGAGATAGAAACATTCCCTGAGTCCTTTAGGCCTAGATAGTTGCATCTTTTATCATAAAAAGAGTCTAAGGACCCTACACCTAGTCTTTGCTATACTTCTTTACTTGGGTGTCTGGTACTTAGACTTTCCATCAACCTGTGACTCAACACAAATAAAAATTATGTGAATAAAAACTAAACTACTAAAAATAAAACCTACCTTACTTTAGGTTACCTCGCAAGCAGATCCTAATTAAGTGTCGCAACACAACCAAACATCCACTATTCAACTGAATTCGTTTATTCTTTTACTCCCACTTGAAGTTGATCTTTGTACTTATTTCTGACCTCTTGAGTGTTAACTCTCAAGGTAAACATCTTTCTCAAATATATCCTATTTAGGATCATTAATCATCATCCCTTTGGTTTTTGGTGGTAGATTGGTTAAATTAATGAGTTTGTTGGAAGAGGTCTTGGATGGTTTGAAATCCATCACATGATGTTTATCAATTTCCATTACTATAATCATAAACAAATATTTGAAGTGGGATGGTGGATTAAGTGGTTTAAAAACTCTGAAAACCTCTTTTTCATCATCCAATCTCATTTTAACAGCGCCCTATCCCATATCGATCAATGCTCCTCCTATTTATATGAATGGATGTTCAAAAATGATTGCTACCTCTATATCTGCACCATCATCCAAACCAATAAAATCAACAGGAATTACAAACTTACCAGTCTTTATGAGCACATCTTCAATTATTCTTTGATTTTGACTATGGTCCTGTTTGCTATTTACAGTATCACATAGCATGGTCTTGGCTTACCCAACCCAAGTGTGTTGGTCATTGAAAGAGTCATAAAATTTACTCTTGATGCTAAATCAATGAAGGTATTGATGACTTCGCTATCACCAATCTGTATGAGGAGGTTGAAACTCTCGGGTCCTTAAAATATATAGGCATCTTCTATATAATACTATTGTGCCAAAATGCACACATAAATGTTCGTGGTATCACCAGCTAATATAGTGGCCTTTTACAAGACAATTATCGATCCCTTAGAGACATTTGTTAACAAATATCCATGAATAGTTAATTAATAAGATTAATTCAGTTTATACATAACCAAGAGAGTTTGTAAGTTATGTGTAATCGTAAACAAAACAATACAATAAAGTAAAGGAATTTAACCATCGATGGGAAAAACCCAAGACTAAGGATCTGTGAAAAATCATACTACATTATAGAACTTCATAAGTTAGGTTAGTTGTCTTTATTTTTGGTTCATGGGATCAATGACACGACTATGGCCTTTCGAACCTTTAATTGATTATCTACCATAGATCTCAAAAATACATCACTGGCTAGAGATGTGAGAACTAATTTATATAATTTTGTATTCATTGCAAACTTGAACCAAGTAGGGAACTTAAGTATATTCCTATCCTAACTTCTAATCGTAACATCATTCTATGAAGATTATGATCCTATTCTAATCATCCCACGTTCTACTCTACCATTCATCCTTCTGGGTTCACAATAGAGTTATAACATATATTCTAAGGGTCATGAAGCCTTAAAATAGTGATAATAAGGGTAAAAAACTATCAAAAATGATAAACAACCATAACCAAATCAATTCAAAACACTAGTACTCAAGTTCTTGGCCTTAACCACGAAAAATGGTGTTTAGTCGTTCATAGACATAACAAGAATCACAATAGTAGGATCCATGTTAAATTCCATTAAAAAACTAAATTAAAGAGATAAATACCTAATTGAAATGTTCTCTAGCCTTTATTAATGTTCCAAGGTTGTCCAATATGTCTAACATAATGAATTAAGTGTCATATTATACTAGGACCATAAATGTCGATTTTGACATAAGGATGTGCCACACCAATATCGTGCCACGTAGGAAGTGTGGCACATCAAAAACAAAGAGGCACACTAGAATTTGAAATTACAAAAGTTACAAAGGGAATGACACAACCTAATCGCAACACCTAATCAACGTGGCACACAAAGGACATCAAAACATCAAAATTTGGTCAAGCATTGTCCATTGCTTTTGTCCTTTAAGTCCAAGATTTGTGTTGTTGTTTCCACATGATTACCAAATTTTTTAACATCCCTTTATCATAATGTTCATCTTACAAAGATTCATACAACATCAACCACCACACATTAGAGCTAAAAACAACATACAATTCAAGATGATGAATAAGTAAAGGAATTGATCAAGCTAAGAGTACTTACTTTTATCCCTTGATTCTTAACTTGGTGTTTTGACTCCAAATTTACTATGGACAAACTTTGAACATTACATTTCCATAAAATAAAACCTATATCCTTATTTATTTAAACTTTCACTCATTAATTACAAGAGAAATCCTCAAAACAAAGCTAAATAAGCTCAGATAAAATCACTAAGGTGCATAAATCCATCTCAAATCATTACCCCACACTTAAAGCCTTATTCATTCTAAGAATCATAATCAGAGAATACTCCACACTTCTATAAAAATCAAGACATTCAATCTAGTACTGCACTAACTACACAATAGTAAGTTTCACATAAAGCATGTTAAATACACAATTAAAAGCTTAAGAATACTTCTCCAACCCATCCTAGCCTCAAGTATTGACTCACCAAGTTGGCAAACTCATGCATATTACTATAACGCCCCAATTCTGTACACCAAATGCTACATGGTGCTCATAATTCCAAAGGACCACAAGCTAACCCATGACTGGTACCTCCTACAATATCTGAATAATAATACTACAAATATGCAGAAATCAGGTGGAAACTTGCCATAAGGTTTAATACTAAAATAAAACTGAATACAACAAAAAAATACCAAAATTGAAACATCTGTCTGAAAATACTCAAGTCTGAAAAGTCTCTACTATTTGAATCATGGAGTTGATGGGACAAGCCCACAACTAACAACAACTATTAAAACCTGTACTAATAAACTAAAATACTGAATAAAATAATCATGTCCTCAAACTATGATGACTTACCACTAACTCTTACTGTTGATTATCGAATCTGCTAAGAGTGCTTTGGAGCCCTTGCGTTTGAACCTATGATATATGAAATCATAGTGCAAGAGAAAGGTATGCGTTAGTATTTTGAATGTAATGTTATGCTAATTAAGGTAGGATAAAATGCATAGGTTCATATGTATGAACAATACTGACTGGATGACATGAATATAACTAAATGAGAGTATATGTATTAATACATATACCGTAACTGAGATCATGACAACACTTGATACTGATTTCTAAGTTACTGATTTACTAATATCTGTGTCTACTGACACTGTGTAGCTAATAACTGAGTAACTGTATCTGATAGTCTTGATTCTGTGGAACTATACAGAGTTCCACACTGAATTGAGTGACCTTGTCAAACAGTACTGAATCTGTAGAACTGAAATGATTTATATACTGAGACTGAGTCTAAAACTAAAACCGTAGGATCTAATCAACTAACCAACATGCTAATTTTTGAGTAGAATGGGGTCCAACCTATAACCCAGTTGGAAAGGTCTCAGTATCATGCCACATATGAAGACAAGCTATGAGTTAACCCTCTCTAACAGGAAGCTCTTTCGTCAACCCTCGCTGAAAGGAAAACTCGTGTGAGATATGTCAATATTTATCTAGAAAGAAGATATCTCAACCTACGCTAGCTATGTAGTTCTATAATGCAAGGATTTCTACTAAGGGTGAAACCCTATGCTGGCAGGAATGCCCCCATCCCTGGGTTTGCTCGATGCTTAATCCTACTCCCAACTAAATAAACACTAAACTGATTTACTAGTTAATACTAGCCTTGACTAACTATTACTAATTTTATTGAGCTCCATTAACTGATGGAATACTACTGAATTCTGTTAGCTAACTGAGTTTATTGAGATCAGAACTGAATACTAAACTAGACGGGACTAATATTGAGTCTACTGAGTTCTCTTGATCCCGGTAACTGACTGAGAGTACAACTGATCATGACGTGACTGGGATTATTTTGTAACTGACACTGGCTCTAGGTAAATAGATAAATTTTTGGGTATAAATAACCCCAGGACTCAATAGCATGAAAAGTAAAGCTTAACATTATCTTGCATTGCATAAAAATGCACACTTGTTCATAATACATCAGTAAAGGCATTTTATCAAACACTTGAATGGCAGGAAATAGTATACATACTAGCAAGATATAATCTTATTATTACATTCACATGAGCAATTCATTAAACATTTGGACAGTATAGTATATGCACATAATACTACACAATATGTGAGCATCATGATTCAATTTCCAAATTCATAATTCCGTGGTTTTAAACATCAATTAACATTATAAATCAAACATATCAAAAATATACATCAAACTTATAATTAATCATGAAATAGAAACCCAATTATTGCAATAATCATGAATACACTTTGATTTCAAATCATGGAAAACTTCAAATCAAGCTACTTATAGTTTAAAAGAGTTTCTTGGACACCAATGGTAGATGGAACCCTTGGATGAACTCTTCACATACCTTGGTTGCTAAATTCTTGAAGAACAGTGGCTAAATCTTGAGCCTTGACATTTGAATTTAGATCACCTGAATAGTGAATGGATTTAGCCTCTAAAGTGGCTTAATGTCATGTTTTAGGGCTAACAGGTGTGGAAAAAGACCTTAATACCACTGAGGATGCTACTTTTAATGAATAAATACTGAACTGTCGATGTCCAAATTGATATGCCACATCATTGGCATCGATGCAATTGCTAACGCATTGCGTTGAGTCCATGTTGGTTCACTAGTATTTGCACTAAGTTAAGAGAAAATTTATCTATCAGCGTGAGGGATGACACGACGTATCGAGATCGCATCAGCTCACTATTTTGGTCACTTAAACATAGTCTAAAGGAGGTCCAAAAAATCCAAAACTTGTCCGAGAACACATACTAACATTCTTGATCATGATTCAACCTAAAGATTGATACTTTAAGGTCATAAGAGTCGTGAAATAGAGTTTCCAAGTTATGAAGGCCAAAATAATACTAATTTTGAATACTTGGGTAGAATTCTCTAAGTTAAGGACCCCTTAGCAAGCTTAAAAAACTGAGTTAAGCTTAGGATTTTTTGGGTTCTTACAATATCTCTCCCTTGGAAACATTCATCTTCAAATTAGACTAATTAAAATGAGAATACTGATAGACGGGATTTAGGCACTGGAGATGCACAACTGAAACATGATTTTATAACTGAAATTACTGATATACTGAATTATCATGCTGAAAAAGAATATCTGATGTATGAGTACATAGTTGAACTTGATTCATGAATGCATAACTTGTATTACTAATAGGATAAGCTTACATACTGGACATGCATGTTTGATGTATAAGTACATGACTGAACTAATTTGTGAATGCATGACTGAGTATGCTACATTAATTGATACCAAGTCAGTAGCTATATATGAATATGAGATTGAGTTAATTCAAAGGAAAACTGTTACCTTTGGTTGAGTTTGAGTTTGTTGAGAAGATAAAAGGATACTTGGTCTATATGTCTACTTTTTCTTCCCAAGTAGCTCTTTCCACGGACTGATTCCACAAAAGTACTTTGACTAGATGGACTTCTTTGTTCCTCAGTCTACGAATCTGATAATCAAGGATTTTAACTGGGATTTCTATATAAGAGAGGCTGTTCTGGATATCTATACCCTCTATTCGTACTACTTTTGTTGGTCACCTATGCATTTCTTAAGCAAGGAGACATGGATTACTAGATGCACCGAAGCTAAGTCTAAAGGCAACTTAAGCTCGTACGCTACCTTTTTGAAATGGCTGAGAATTTGGTAAGGACCGATATATCGAGGACTGAGTTTCCCTTCTTGACAAACCTCTTCACTTTATTCATAGAATATATTTTCAAATACACAAAATCAACAATCTCAAACTCGAGATCCTTTCTACACTTATCTGCATACGATTTTTGTCTACTCTGAGCTGTCTTAAGCCTTCTCCTGATCAACTAAACTTTTTCTAAGGAATCAAATACACAGTCAGGTCCTACTGCTACCATATCACCCACTTCAAACCAACCAATGGGAGATCTAAACCTCCTCCCATAAAGTTTCTAAAAAAGAGCCATCTAAATACTAGAATGATAGCTATTATTAAATGCTAATTCAATCAAAGGAAAATGGTCATCCCAACTACCTTTAAAGTCTATCGCACACACTCGCAGCATATTTTCTAAATTTTGAATGGTCTTTTTTTCTTGAACATCTGTCTGAGGATGAAAGGATGTACTTAGGTGAAGTCGAGTACCAAGAACCTTTTTGAATGCCTTCTAGAAATGAGAGGTGAACTGGTCACCTTTATCTAAGATAATGGACAATGGAACACCATATAATCTAACGAACTTCTTGATATAGAGTTTGGCATATTCCTCGGCTGAATAAGAGGCATGGACTAGTAGGAAATGAACTTATTTGGTCATCCTGTTAAAATACCGAAATTGAATCATGCTGGCGACGAGTGCGAGGAAAACCCATCACAAAGTCCATGTTCACTTTTTCCCATTTCTAGGTGGGAATAATAAACTCCTACATAGGCCCACTTGGCTTTTGATGCTCTATCTTAACCTGTTTACATATTGAGCACTTAGCCACAAACTCTGTAATGTATCTCTTCATCCCACTCAACCAATAGATCTCTCGCAAATCATGGTACTTCATAGTGGCCCCTAGATGAATAGAGTTATGCACACCATGCTCTTCTGTAAGAACTCAGTGTCTCAATTCATCTACACCTGGCACATATAGCCGACCCTGATAATGCAAAAAACCATCTCCTCCTTGGAATAAGACCTCTACTTTTTGATCTTTAACTAAGTCTTTCAATTTTACTAGACTGGGATTCGTATCCTCCTTTTTCTTTACCTCAGAACTAGGGATGATTCTGAACTACTCTGCACCCATACACTACCTTTTGCTGAATCGACTAAGCGAACACCTAGTTAGGAAAGCTAATGAACCTCTTGAACTAATTTTTTCTTACCATCCTCCAGATGAGCAACACTACCCAGAGACATCCTACTGAGAGCATCAGCCACAACTTTGGCTTTACTCAAATGATACACGATGCTCATGTCATAGTATTTCAATAACTCCAACCACTTTCTCTAATGAAGGTTTAGATCTTTCTAAGAGAACATATATTGTAGGCTCTTATGGTCAGTGAACACATCAATGTGCTCCCCATATAAATAGTGCTGCCAAATCTTTAAGGCAAATACAATTACGCTAACTCAAGATCATAAGAAGGATAATTCCTCTCACAGGGATTAAGTTTTCTAGATGCCTAGGCTATGATCCTATGTCTCTACATTAAAGAACACCCTAAATTAACTCTAGAGGCATCTCAAAATACCATAAACCTATCTAAATCATCTGGTAGGGTCAAAACTAGAGATGTAGTGATTTGAGTCTTCAACTCCTAAAAAATCATTTCGTAAGGAACTGACTATTGAAATTTACTTTATTCTTCGTCAAACTTGACATAGGGGATATAATAAATGAAAATACCTTAACAAACCTTCGGTAAAAGCCAACCAAAACTAAGAAACTTCTAATATAAGATAGAGAGATAGGTCTTGGCCAGTTTCTTACATCTTCGGTCTTTTGGGGATCGACTCTAATGCCATCATTAGAAATGTTATGGACATGGAAAGCTATTGACCTTATCCAAAATTTGCACTTATTGAATTTGGCGTATAACTGATGATTTCTTAGAGTCTTTAGTACTATTTTGAGATGTTCTGCATGATCATGCTCGTTGTAGGAGTAGAAAAGAATGTCTTCTATAAAGACTATGACAAACATGTCCACGTACTGCTTGAACACACGGTTCATGAAGTTCATGAAGGCTGCAGGGGCATTGGTAAGACCAAAGGACATGACTAAGAATTCAAAGTGACCATACTGAGTTTTGAAGGCTATTTTTTGGATGTCACATTCTCAAAATCTGAGCTGATAATAGCCCAATCTGAGGTCTATCTTAGAGAAGTAATTGGCACCCTAAAATTGGTGAGAAAATTCCTCAATTTGCGGAAGTAGATACTTATTCTTGATCATGAGTTTATTTAGCTGACAGTAGTCAATACATATTTGAAGAGAACCATCTTTCTTATGCATGAATAAAACTGGTGTGCCCAACGGGGACACACTTGGTCTGATGAATCCCTTATCTAAGAGATCTTTAAAATATTCTTTTAATTCTATGAGTTCTGTTGGTGCCATTCTATATGCAGGAATAGATATGGGTTGAGTATCTGGTAGAAGATTGATTCTAAAATCAATTTCCCTTTTAGGAAGAACTTCGGGAAATAGATCTGGGAATTCACATGCTGTTGAAACTGATTCAAGATTAGGGGTTTCTGAATTAGAGTCCTGCACTGAAATGAGATTGTAGACATATCCCTTAGATATCATTTTTCTTTCCCTTAGGTAAGAAATAAGCTAAGACTAAAGTGCTGAAGTACTACCCCTCCACTCTAGGATGGCTTAATTCGGGAACTAAACCTAGACAGTTTTTTTTCTACAGTAGACTGAGGCATAGCTGGAATAATGCTAATCCATATCGAGAATGACATCAAAATTGGTGATATCTTATTCGACTTAGTCTGCTAAAGTGACTTTTTGAGATACCATAACTGGATAGTTCCTGTATACCCGATGGGCTATGATAGATTTACCCTCTAAGGTGGAGACTTAGAAAGACACTTTTAGGATTTTAAGAATGACTCCGAAGTTAACAGCTATATAAGGTGTAACAAAGAACAAGGAAGATCCTGGATCTAACAAAGCATAAACATGTAAATGATAAACGTATAACATACCAGTGACAACGTCAAGAGAACTTTTGTTGATCCTATCGGGACTAAAGTGCATAGAGTCTGTTTGGGCGCTGCCCACTCGTGGCACTGGATGTGGCACCCTACTGATTTTGGTAATGGAACTGAGCTAGGGGACGGTTATGCTAACTCTACAAACTCACCTGAGGATATTATCTGACCTTGTATCCTGGCCTTCCACATCCAAAATACACATCACTACTAGCTCTGTAGTTACCCTAGTTGTTTCTGCCACACTTCTGACAAAGAGGATTGGTTTGTGCATTACTAAAACTACCCTATGGTTTAGGTCCTAATGCCGTATCTCTGTTGCAATCTCTAAATTTTGGTATAGGAGCAGTAGCTGAGGATGGAGATGAAATTGAGGATTTTGGGCAGAATTGAGAACGATTCCCACCCTCTGACTTAGGTTGAGCAAAGTTGAAACTACCTGTTCTCACTATCTTATTTTCCCTATCCTTTTCTTTATTCTTGGCCTTCTCTTTCTAGTGAGCATGGACCATGAGCCTGGATATGTCTATATCCTTAGTCAACATTGTGGTCCTACATTCTTTGACCACACCGCTAGACACCCAGAAAGAACCTTACTCATCTTACATCTGCTATCTGGTACTACATATGGGTCATATATGGCTAACTGAGTAAACTTTAGAGAATACTCTTATAGTGTTAAATTGCCCTACTTCAGATTTATAAACTCAAAAACCTTTGCTTTCCTCAACTCTAACAGGAAGATCCTATCTAGAAAAGAAATAACAAATAACTCCCATTCTTTGGGACCTTCATTTGTGGCCTTTTCTTCTTTCCACCATTTAAACCATGAATGTTCCATATCCTATAATTGATATGCAGCTAACTCAATACTCTCAATATCAGTCACTCCCATAATATCTATAACTTTTTGTACTTCATCAAGAAATTCCTAAGGGTCCTCATCTGACTTAGACAAAGTAAAAGATGGAGGGTTTATTCGAGTGAAATCCTGAATCCTTGCAGCAACAGTATTAGCCACTTGGTTTGCCGAAACATTAGCTGCACATTCATTCTAGGCTTTTGTAGAATAAGCTAGGGTGGTGAAATCTGCTCCCAACTCAGCGTAGAAGACATGTTTGTCTAGTAGATCTGGCTAAATGGGTTGGGGTTCTAGATTTCTCCTATTCATCTTCCCTTACTCCTCTTTAGAGGCATATACTGTAAATAGAAAAGAAACATGGATTAGATAGAGATTTTAACTAGAGCTCATACCCACTCTCACGATATGAGTATTTAAAGAAGGGAAACTTTTCCTAAAATATCTCGTAGCCTCATATCCATAAGTGTGGTGCGCTACATATATATGCACAAAACTCTACTTGATGTGGCTTTCAAACTTTTGAAGACTTTGTAGAACTTTGGGCTCTGATACCAAGTTTATAAAGTCCTGAGTCTGTACTCCAAATGCTACATGGTGCTCATAATTGCAAAGGACAACAATCTAACCAATGGCTGGTACCTGTTGCAATATCTGAATAGTAATACTACAAATATGTAAAAATTAGGTGGAAACTTGCCATAAGGTTTAATACTAAAACAAAACTGAATATTGTATAATAATACCAAAACTGAATCATTTTTCTAAAAGTACTCTAGTCTGAAAAGCCTCTACAATCTAAATCATGGAGTTGATGGGACAAGCCCCAACTTAGTCCAACTACTAAAAACTATATGATAAACCAAAATACTAAAGAAAATAATCATTTCCTCGAACTATGAGGACTCACCACATCCTCTAACTGCTAAACATCAAATCTTCTAAGGGTTCTCAAGAGCCCATTCATCTTAACCTATGATTTAAGACATCATAGCATAAGAGAAAGGTATGTGTCACTACTCTAAATATACTGAGATACTAAGTAAGGTGTCTGAAATGCTTGGGTTCATACGAATAAATAATACTGACTGAATTAATGAATATAACTAAATGATAGTACATGCATGAATACATATACTGTAACTAAGATCATGAAAAAACTGTATAATGAGTTCTAAATTATTGATTTACTAATACTTGAGTTTACAGATGTTGTGTAGCTGATAACTTAGTTTGTAACACCCCGTATTTTGGGCTAGATAAAAACAAGGATTTTGATGCGTTTATAATCCCGAAGCCATAAATCCTATGCCAATATGGCATGTTAATTAATTGCATAGTATGTGAATCCATTCAAGCTTGAATTTATACCATGGAGGTCCTTCAACTCAAGGACAAGTTGAAACTATTTCGATCGACTAAGTTTTAGTGGATGTTGTAAAGTGTATCAGCTTCCATCAACCATAACTCTAAATATATATCAAATTAGAGATCCTACTATGTGTCAAATGATATTTCTTTGAGTTAGCTTTTCAATAATACCAATTTTGCTAAAATTCGACACCCGAGCAAGAAGTTATGGCCTTTCAAAGTAGTAGGCGGCGCCTATGTAAACATAGAAGATAGCATAGGCACCGCCTATGTAAAACATAGGTGATAGCATAGGCACCTCCTATGTAAATATAGGTGATAGCATAGGTACCGCCTATTTAAGGGTTTCAGGTGACTTAAACACTCTATTTTTGGGGAAAAATGGTCTTTTTCCACCATTATTTAGCCATAAACACGAAATTCAATTCCCAAAGACCCCAAAATGCACCTTCATTCATCCAAATTATTCAAGAACTCTCTCTAGGATTTCAAAAGAAAAACCCAAATAGTTCAAGATTCAACCATGGGTTTTCAAAATAAATTGAAGATTTGAAATCTCCGTAACGTAGGCTTCAAGAAGCACTTATTATATTCGCATAGAGAGATACGTGGGGTTATCCTAAAATCTCATTGGTGTAGTTCTCATGAACATGCATGCTTTTAAATTGGGGTTTTCAATCAAATGCTAATAACTTGCTTTCAATATGATTTCTAAGTCATCTTTCTTTATGTCATAAGAATTGTTTGCCTATATACTTCAATGGTTGAAACCATGCATATGTGATTTGAGATTTTCCATGGAAGTTTGATAAATATGAATGACAAATTGTTTTCAAATTCCCATGATAATGTTTCTATACTCCATATTATATTTTGATCAACAAAAAAGAGCATGAATTTGAAATAAATATTGTTCACAACTCTTAAATAATGAAGCACCTTGGTTTTTACATGCTTATGCATATGTAGATGTGATATTGATGACTTGTAAGTCGGGTATGACGATAACCTTAAGAATACGATATGTGATTGAATAAGATGAAATTTGAATGCATTGATTTTACATGAGAAAAGTGGATGCCCGTAGAAAGCATTTGATACACAAGGGCTCATCGCTAGTAAAATATGTTTGACGACACAAAATATTGGCACCTGGCTAAGTAATCTTGTGTACTTGACTTTATGCCATTCCCAAATTAGGACTGTAGGTAGGAGCCCAGGCTAAGTGATCTTGGGCACTACCATTGGGTCGAGACACCATGCTATGTGATCTTATGTGTCTTCCCCTTACATATTCTCTAATTTCGGCAGCAACCGGAGTTTGACAGTTAGTGTAAATTATGTAGGGTATTCCACCTAGCACAATTGCATTTCATTGTTGTTGAGAAACTATTGCATTACACCCATGCATTTTCAAATGATTTGATATGAAATTGCTTTATAATGGCTCTCAATTATATATTGTAAAATTACTATGTTTTGTTTTGATATCTCTGCATGCCAGTACTTTTGCACTGACCCCCTCCTCTCTCCAACCTCTCAGGTTCAGAGACCTAGTCTAGGGGTCAAGAGAATTAGTAGATCTTTCAGACAAAGCTGCAGAGACAAGTGGTGAGCCTTATATGTTTCGGAAAGTCTTATGTCCTGTAGTCCTTTTATCTTATATTTAGGTTTAGAGTCTACTAGGGGACTTGTTCCAGTTTATATACGGTTACTTGACTCAGTTATTTGTTAGAGATTTTCGCAGACAGTTGTCTTAAGGTTAATTGATGTTGAGGGAACCTTATCTCCCTATTATTGTTTCTTTTAATATTTATGACCATGTTTCTGAATTATTGTGCTTTTCCGCATACTATGCTCATATGAATTAGGTGCATGATTGCCAGAAAGATAGGGGCGTTTCGTGTCTCAATGGTTCAAAATACTCATCATGGCTGGGCCTGGTTTGGGTTGTGAAATGCTTGGTATCAAAACATGGTTCATGGTCTAAGGGTGTCTACAAAATTGTGTCAAGTAGAGTCTTGTTTATAGGTATGTAGCGCGCCACACTTATAAGCAAGAGGCTACAAGACGTTTAGGAATGCCTCTCTTTCTTTATATTCTAGTTCGTGCAACATAGTAAGAATGTTCCTCCTTCATACTCTTATTCGTGCTATGGTGACGTCTATATGAAAGGAAAATTATCCCAAATTATTTCCCTACTCAGATGTCCTCAGACCCGTCATATTATTGGGGTGATTCAGGTGCAGAAGTTTAGAGTCTAAATTGTATTGTCCCTTCGAATCGCATCATATAAGATCTTAAAATTTTGCAAGGACATGACAAGAGTCTGTTATTACTTCAGAGTGTATGGGTTCTAGTGTGAACCTTGATCTTCACGAAATCATGCTTTTCACCCTTCTTTATTGAGTATATTCGGCCCTTTTCAGAAATTTATGTTGCAGATGTCATGCTTAAGGGAAAAGATGTGTAGTAGGAGTGTTGTAATTATATTTCCACCCAAATAGTAGTATTAGCTAAAGTGTCAGTGTCATGACCTATTGGTAGCTAGTAGGGTCTGAGGATTTTATCATAGTCTGTAGGGGAAATATTTGACTCAAATTTTTATCTAAACAAAGTAAGATGTGTATTCTCAGATTATGGAATATTGTGTGACAAGTTTTTATCTCTTGAAAATATTTTGTCATTGTGTTGATGAAACTAAAAAGCCTAGTGAAGCCGTGTGGGGATCTTTCAATTCACTAGCATAGTTGACTTGTCATTCACCCCATTTTTTTGTTCAAAATAAAAAATCAAAGTCAAGTGAAGCCATGTGAGGCCTGTTTCGATTCACTAGCAACTTGTAGTCCAACTTGTTGTTCTTTTGTTGGTTTAATATATGTATGGCTGAATCTGTTTGCATGAGATAGAGTTGTTAATGAAGTAATTCGTCCTTATGTGTTTTTAGTAAAAGGTAGAGAAGGAGTTGTTGGTCCGGGTGATTTGTTGGTTGCTTGAATGTGAAAATGGCTATATTAGAGAGTAAGTTATGATTATAGACTCATGGTTGTTTGAAGAATTTGAAGGTAGTGTAAATGTATGCTTGGGTAAGTAATTGTAATGTGAGAAAGCTGTATAAGTAGATACAATTGTACGGGGTTATAATATAAGGATAAGGTTGACCATGTCTATTATGAGGCTTTAACCCCCTTGACCCTCTTTTCATTGGTAGTTCTAAACTAGTGCTACTTGTTGGAAGGTATGTAGCAGATTTTGAATTATTTGGGATAGAATGTTCCAATTTGATGGATTAGTATATAATGTTTCCCTTGTCATTGGTTGTAGATGATTGATGCTAGACCATTAGATTAAATCTAATGTAGAATGTGGATGTAAGAATAGTGGCATGAGATTAATGGTGTATGGTTGTGGGATTAAATTAGTAGGCTTGAGGTGCTGAAATAGTACATACTAATGGATTATGATTAGGAAAACCGTCAGGTCATCATCGATTATTATGGTTCTGAAGTTCTAGTGCAGTAGTGTTTCGTGATGTTTATTTATAGTTTCCAAATGCAAATTTTGTGTAAGGTTGGGTAGCAATTCATGCATAGCACTAGACAATAAGTTTGAACAGTTGAAGTTCATAAAGGTGGATGTGATGATTTCTTGATCAATGATGTTAGTTATATGAATGTGATCTAATAGGCTTGAACGATGTATATAATGGCTTATGTTTAAGTTGATTCCTAATGAAGTATAATGTCGTAGGTGTGGTGTAGAAGTATGCCAAGGTGATATGTGGTTGTGGCATATATTTCTAAGAATATTACATAATTTGTGTGGCTAGTGGTACCATTGAATTTTTAAATGGAGAAAGACTAGTTAGATGGTATATGGTGATCTAAATAGCCACGTTAAGTGGTAGAATCTAAGTTTGAGTTTTGAAGGTTGAACTGATATAAATAAGTGTGCAAGTATTATACTATGACTATTAGTGGCTATGGAAAGATAGAGTGTATCCCGAAAGGTAGTCATTAAGGTTAAGTTCTATGATATGCGTGTACTGTCATTTATTTTCAGACCCTAGAGTGTAGTAAGTGCAGTTCAATTAGAATTTAGTAAAGGATCTCACAAACTCTAGATGATGACTTGAATCCAATGGGGAGATGATAGAACGAATGACCAAGTAAGGCTCTCAGATTTTAGTAGGGATATAGTATGATATAGAACATTAGAAAGTGAGGGTGAATCTTAACCCATTCCTACCTCAGTATTTTTTTGTTATCTGGATGCTGACTCATGCCTTACAATTCAATTCCGTGATAATAGTGCATGATTCCGATATATGATAGAAAGTTATGTACTCTTCCAGTTCCAAGATAATGAGTTCTTGTTCACTCAAGTAGTCGGAATCACATTCCTTATGTTATGAACTCTAGTTGAGGTCATGCAACTCATGACGCATGTACTCACTCTTTATAGTGTGCTCAGTCCCGTATAAAGATCTTTTCATTCTTGAGCGTCTTATGTTTTAACCTTTTAGTGACCCTTCCTATGCAATGATAGTGGTGATAATGTAAATGTTCTTGTTGATGGAAGATCATAGTATGCTTGTTTAGATAAGGCCATAAGTATGAAGTATAATTTGGGGCCAAGTCTTTGATATAAGTGCTGGTTAGTGGAAACATTTATGTGTGTATATGTTAAGGTAGTGCGTCGGAGTTGTATTGATAATAGTTTAGAAACTAGGTGAAGTATGTATTTGTGGGTGGTTTCCGTGAAGTCAACATGTTGTTATAAAATAGGCTTGAATGACGTTTTGGGATTGTAGTGGAAGGTCGCAATATTCCATAGAGACTTTATTTTAAGAGATTGGAGTAGTCATTGAAGTGGTAAGGCATATTATACTTAGGATGTGATCTTTAAAGGAGATATAGAAGGTGGAATTATATGGTTTAGAATAATAGCGTGGTTTGGCATATTGGATTTTTTTTGTCACTTAGTGTTAGGCTTGATCATTGTGAAGGAATTAAGTTATTTTTGACATTAGTAGAAAGACTTATCAATGCTGATTTGAGAATTTTAAGCTGAGTTGAATAAATATGATATTTATAGGGAATAGTATAGTTAAGGGATATTTGGGAAGTGCTCTAAGCCTGAAAGTAAGAAGTTGTATTGACAAAGGTTGGAAAATTCTATCCTAATTTAGCAGTTATATGTCTATATTCTAGACTGCAGAGTAGTGTCAATGTTATGATTTCCTCAGTTAGATGTCTTGTGTAATCCGTACCCAAGATGCATGGCTCCCTATTAATGCTAGAGCTTTATTAGAGAGAGTGTTGAAGAGAATACTCCAGTTATGTATGAGGGTGTAGTATAATTCAGTATGTATGGCCAATGAGTTAGTTTAGCAGTCAGACTTGCATGACTTGTTTTCTCGTCTTTGCACTTATTCATGCTTCTCAAAATCTCAGACACGCTACGATTCCAAGATAGATTATACCAGGTGTTACGAGTATAGCCCAGCTCATGCATCATGCATTAAATTCATATTCCAAATGTTCAGTTATGATTCAATTTGTAGGTGCCCTATGCATTGCCTCAGTGTTTTGAGTATCTTAGTGAATTGAACTTTCATAGAGGGACACAAGGTCCCAAGGGGGAGATACCCCATTCAGCTGCATGCATAGATTCTTATTACAAGCTCTGCACCAGTTGTCATTGCATATTCAGTCATACGTTTATACGTCAGTTTGGTCAGATATGCATGTAATAGAAATGCATGTTCAATAGAAAAAGTTTAGGTTATCAGTGTATTTAGTTCTGCGTTTATGAGAACACTTCAGTAACAAATCTATGCATCAGGTATACATGTTTATTATAAGAATTCAGCTTATGAGTAGCTTCAGTCGTGTATTCCATGCATCAGATATGCTTGTTTGGTATAAGAATTCGGAACATTAGTAGTTCTAGCCATATGGTCATGTTATAGATCAGTGTATTCTTTAATAGAGGACATGTCGTGTCCGCGTTATTCCATACCTCTAAGCTTCAATATGTTCTTACCCATCATTCGAGGATGAATGATCCCAAGGAGGAGATAATGTAACACACCGCATTTCGGGCTAGATAAAAGCCATGATTTTGATACGTTTATAATCCCGAGACAAGTGGTGAGCCTTTTATGTTTCGGAAGGTCATATGTCCTGCAGTCCTTTTGTCTTATATTCAGTTTTAGGGTCTACTGAGGGCCTTGACCCAGTTTATATACTGTTACTTGACTTAGTCATTTGTTAGAGATTTTTGTAGATAGTTGTTTAGAGGTTAATTGATCTTAAGGGAATCTTATCTCCCCGTTATTGTTTATTTTCATATTTATGACCATGTTTCCAAATTATTGTGTTTTTCCTCATTACTTTGATAATATGAATTAGGTGCATAATTACCAAATAGATAGGGGTGTTTCGGGCCTCAATGGTTTGAAATGCTCATCACGGCCAGGTCCTAGTTGGGGTCGTGAAAAGCTTGGTATCAAAGCACAGTTCGTGGTCCCAGGTTGTCTGTGAAATCACGTAGGTTAGAGTTTTATTTATGGGTGGTGTGTAGCACGCCACACTTATAATTAGGAGGCTACAAGATGTTTAGGAATGTCTCTCTTTCTTCATACTCTAATTCGTGCTATGGTGACGTCCATACAAAAGAAAAATCATTCCAAATTCTGTCCTTCCTCAGATGTTTTCAGACCCATCACATTAATGGGGTGATTGAAGTGCAGAAGTTTAAAGTCTAAATAGTATTGTCCTTTCGGATCGCGTCATATATGATCTTAAAATTGTGAAAGAACTTGAGAAGAGTCCGTTATTGCTTCAGAGTGTATGGGTTCTAGTGTGAACCTTGATCTTGATGAAATAATGATTTTTAACCTTCTGTATTGAGAATATTTGGCCTTTTTCAGAAATTTATATTGCAGATGTCATGCTTAAGGGAAAAGATGTGTAGTAGGAGTGTTGGAATTATGTTTCCACCCAAATAGTAGTATAAGTTAAAGTGTCAGTGTCATGACCTGTTGGTAGCTAGTAGGGTGTGAGGATTGTATCATAGTCTGTGGGGGAAATATTTGACTCAGATTTTTATCTATACAAAGTAAGATATGTATTCTCATATTATGGAATATTGTGTGACAAGTTTTTATCTATTGAAAATATTTTAGCATTGTGTTAATGAAACTAAAAAGCCTAGTGAAGCCGTGTGGGGATCTTTCGATTCACTAGCATAGTTGACTTGTCCTTCATCCCTTTTTTTTTTCAAAATACAAAACCAAAGTTTAGTGAAGCTATGTGAGGCCTGTTTTGATTCTCTAGCAACTTGTTCTCTAACTTTTTGTTCTTTCATTGGTTTAATATATGTATGGATGAATCTATTTGCATGAGATAAAGTTGGTAATGAAGTGATTCATCCTTGTGTGTTATTAGTAGAAGGTAGAGAAGGAGTTGTTGGTTCGGGTGATTTGTTGGTTGCTTTAATGTGAAAATGGCTATATTAGCGAGTAAGTTGTGATTATTGACTCATGGTTGTTTGAGGAATTTGAAGGTAGTGTAAATGTATGCTTGGGTAAGTAATTGTGATGTGAGAAAGCAATATAAATAGATACTATTGTACGGGGTTATAATATAAGGATAAGATTGAACATGTCTATTATGAGGCTTTAACCCCCATGACCCCTTTTTTCATTGGTAGTGGTAAACTAGTGCTACTAGTGCTACTAGTGAGAAGGTATGTAGCAGATTTTGAAGTATTTGGAATAGAATATTCCAATTTAATGGATTAGTATATCATTTTGCCCTCGTCATTGGTGGTATATGATTGATGCTAGACCATTGGATTGAATCTAAAGTAGGATGTGGATGTAAGAATAGTGGCATGATAAGGAAAACCGTTAGGTCATGATCGATTATTGTGGTTATGAAGTTCTAGTGCACTAGTGTTGCGTGATGTTTATTTATAGTTTCCAAGTGAAATTTTTTGTAAGGTTGGGTTGTAAATCATGCATAGCACTAGGCATTAAGTTTGAACAGTTGAAGTTCATAAAGGTGGATATGATGATTTCTTGATCAATGATAGTAGTTATATGAAAGTGATCTAATAGACTTGAACTGTGTATGAAATGGCTTAAGTTTAAATTGATTCGTAATGAAGTACAGTTGTAGGTATGGTGTAGAAGTATGCCATGGTGATATGAGGTTGCGACATAATTTTTTAAGACTATTATATAATTTATGTGGCTAGTGGTACCATTGAATTGTTAAGTGGAGAAAGACTAGTTAGATGGTATATGGTGATCTATATAGCCATGTTAAGCTTTAGAATCTAAGTTTGAGTTTTGAAGGTTAAACCGATATAAATAAGTGTGCAGGCATTATACTATGACTATTGGTGGCTATGGAAAGATAGAGTGTATCCCGGTAGGTAGTCATTCGGGTTAAGTTCTGTGATATGCGTGTACTATCATTTTTTTTCAAAACCTAGAGTGCAGTAAGTGTAGTTCAGTCAGAATCTCTTAAAGGATCTCCCAAACTCTAGTTGATGACTTGAAGCCAATGGGGAGATGATAGAATGAATGGCCAAGTAAGGCTCTCAGATTTTAGTAGGGATAAAGTATGATATAGAACATCAGAAAGTGAGGGTGAATCTCAACCCATTCCTACCTCAGTATTTTTTTGTTATCCAGATGCTTACTCATGCCTTACGATTCAGTTCCGTGATAATAGTTCATGATTCTGGTATATGATAGAGAGTCATGTACTCTTCCAGTTCCAAGATAATGAGTTCTAGTTCATTCAAGTAGTCGAAATCACATTCCTTATGTTATGAACTCTAGCTGAGGTCATGCAACTCATGACATTTATACTAACTCTTTATAGTGTGCTCAGTCCCGTATAAAAATCTTTTCATACTTGAGCGTCTTATTTTTAAACCTTTTAGTGACCCTTCCTATGCAATGATAGTGGTGATGATGTAAATGTTCTTGTTGATGGAAGATCATAGAATTCTTGTTTAAATAATTCCATAAGTATAAAGTAAGATTTGGGGCCATGTCTTTGAAAGATGTGATGGTTAGTGCAAAAGTTTCTGTGTGTATGTCTTAAGGTAGCACATGGGAGTTATATTGACAATAGTTTATAAACTATGTGAAGTATGTATTTATGGGTGTGTATTTATGGGTGGTTGCCTTGAAGTCAACATGTGGTTATAAAATAGACTTGAATATCATTTTGGGATTGTAGTGGAAGGTCGCAATATGCAATAACGACTTCATATTAAGAGTTCAGAGTAGTCATTAAAGTGGTAAGGTGTGTTATACTTAGGATGTGATCCTTAAAGGAGATATAGAAGGTGGCATCATATGGTTTAGAATAATAGCGTGGTCTGGCATGTTGTATTTTCTTGTGACTTAGAGTTAGGCTTGATCACGACGGAGGGATTAACCTATTTCTGACATTAGTAGAAAGATTTGTTACTGCTTCTATGAGAATTTTAAGCTAAGTTGAATGAATATGATATTTATAGGGAATAGTATAGTTAAGGGATATTCGGAAAGTGCTGTGAGACTGAAAGTAAGAAGTTGTATTGCCAAAGGTCTGAAAATTCTATACTAATTTAGGAGTTATATGTCTATATTCCATACTGAAGAGTAGTGTCAATGTTGTGATTTCCTCAGTTGGATGTCTTTCGTAATCCGTATCGAAGATACATGGCTCCCTAATACTGCTATAGCTTCCTTAGAGAGAGTGTTGAAGAGAATACTCCAGTTAAGTATGTGGGTGTAGTATAATTCATTTTGTATGGCCAATGAGTTAGTTTAGCGTCAGAAGACTTGTTTTCTCGTCTTTGCACTAATTCATGCTACTCAAAATCTCAGACATGCCACTATTCCAAGATAGGGTATACCAATAGTTACGAGTATAGCCCATTTCATGCATCATGCATCAAAATTCAGATTCCAAATGTTGAGTTATGATTCAATCTGTAGGTGCCCTGTGCATCACCTCAGTTTTTCGAGTATCTTAGTGAATTGAACATTCATAGAGGGTCATAAGGTCCCAAGGGGGAGATACCCCATTCAGTTGCATGCATAGATTCTTATTACAAGCTCCGCACCAGTTGTCATTGCATATTAAATCATACGTTCATAGGTCAGTTCAGTCACATATTCATGTATTAGAAATTTATGTACAATAGAAAAAGTTTAGGTTATCAGTGTATTTAGTCCTGCGTTCATGAGAATAACTCAGTAATAGATCCATGCATCAGGTATGCATGTTCATTATGAGAATTCAGCTTTTGAGTACCTTCAGTCCTGTATTCCATGCGTCAGATATGCATGTCTGGTATAAGAATTCAGAACATTAGTAGTTCCAGCCATATTGTCATGTTTCAGATCAGTGTATTCTTTATTAAAGGACATGTCGTGTCCACGTTATTCCATACCTCTAAGCTTCAATATGTTCTTACCCATCATTCGAGGACGAATGATTCCAAGGGGGAGATAATGTAACACCCCGCATTTTGGGCTAGATAAAAATTATGATTTCGATGCGTTTATAATCCCGAAGCCATAAATCCTACGCTAATATGGCATGTTAATTAATTGTGTAGTATGTGAATCCATTCAAGCTTGAATTTAGACTATAGAGGTCCTTCAACTCAAGGACGAGTTGAAACTATTTCGATCGACTAAGTTTTAGTGGACATTGTAAAAAGTGTCAGCTTCAATCGACCATAACTCTCTCTATATGTCAAATTAGAGAGCCTACTATGTGTCAAATGATAGTTCTTTGAGTTAGCTTTCCAACGATTCCAATTTTGCTAAAATTCGACACCCGAGCAAGAAGTTATGGCCTTTCAAAGTAGTAAGCGGCGCCTATGTAAACATAGGAGATAGCATAGGTACCGCCTATGTAATACATAGGCAATAGCACTGGCACCGCCTATGTAAACATAGGCGATAGTATAGGAACCGCCTATGTAGAGGTTTCTGGTGACTTAAACACTCCATTTTTGGGGTAAAATGGTCCTTTTCCACCGTTATTTAGCCATAAACACGAAATTCAGTTCCCAAAGACCCCAAAATACACCTTCGTTCATCCAAATTTTTCAAGAACTCTCTCTAGGGTTTCAAAATAAAAACCCAAATAGTTCAAGATTCAACCATGGGTTTTCAAAACAGATTGAAGATTTGGATTCTCCAGAACGTAGGCTTCAAGAAGTACCTATCATATTCGCGTATAGAGGTACGTAGGGTTATCCTAAAATCTCATGGGTGTATTTTTTTATTAACATGCATTCTTTTAAATGGTGGTTTTCAATCAAATGCTAATAACTTTCTTTCAATATGATTTCTAAGTCATCTTTCTTTATGTCATGGGAATTGTTTGCCTATATACGTCAATGGTTGAAACCATGCATATGTGATTTGAGGTTTTCCGTGGATGTTTGATAAATATGAATGATAAATTATTTTCAGATTCCCATGATAATGTTTCGATACTCCATATTGTATTGTGATCAACAAAGGAGAGCATGAATTTTAAATAAATATTGTTCACCACTCGTAAATGATGAAGCACCTTGGTTTTTACATGATTATGCATATGTGGATGTGATATTGATGAATTCCAAGTCGGGTATGACGATACCTTACAGAATACGATATGTGATTGAATAATATGAAATTTGAATGCATTGATTTTACATGAGAAAGGTGGATGCCCGAAGAAGGCAGTTGAGACACAAGGTCTCATCGCTGGAAAAATGTGTTTGCCGACACGAAATATTGGTACCAGGCTAAGTGATCTTGTGTACTTGACTTCATGTCCTTCCCAAATTGGGACTATAGGTAGGATCCCGGGCTAAGTGATCTTGGGCACTACCATTGGGTCGAGACACCTTGATGTGTGATCTTGTGTGTCTATCCCTCACGTATACTCTAATCTCGACGGCAATCGGGGCTTGACAGTTGGTGTAAATTATGTAGGGTATTCCACCTAGCTCAGTTTTATTTTATTGTTGTTGAGAAACTATTGCATTACATCTATGTGTTTTCAAATAATTTGATACGAAATTGCTTTATAATGGCTCTAAGCTATATATTGTAAAAATATTATGTTTGGTTTTGATATCTCTGCATGCTAGTACTTTTTTGCTGACTCTCTCCTCTCTCCAACCTCTCAGGTTCAGAGTCCCAGTCTAGGGGTCAAGCGAATCAATAGATCTTTCAGACGGAGCTGTAGAGACAAGTGGTGAGCCTTCTTTGTTTTGGAAGGTCTTATGTCCTGCAGTTCTTTTATCTTATATTCAGTTTTAGGGTCTACTGGGGGCCTTGTCCTAGTTTATATATGGTTACTTGACTCAGTCATTTGTTACTTTTTTTCGCAGACAGTTTTTTAGAGGTTAATTGATGTTGAGGGAACCTTATCTCCCTGTTATTGTTTCTTTTCATATTTATGACCATGTTTTCAAATTATTTTATTTTTCCACATCACTTTGATCATATGAATTAGGTTCATGATTATCAGACAGATAGGGGTGTTTCAGGCCTCAATGGTTCAAAATGTTCATCACAGCCAGGGCCTGGTTCGGGTCATGACAGAGTGTTTATCTAACCGTCCTGATTATGTGGAACTATACTGAGTTCCATTCTGAACTAAGTGACTGTGTCTGGTAGTACTGAATTTGTAGAACTGACTGAGTTCTATACTAAGACTAAGTTTGAAATTTAAACTGTGGAGGTAATCATCTAATAGACATGCCCTTCCTAAATAGATTGGGGTGCAACCTATAACCCTAGTTGGAAGGTTATCAGTACCATACCATGGGTAAAGACAAGGTGTGAGTTCACCCTCTCTGATAGAAAGCTCTTTAGTCAACCATCGCTGGTAGGAAAACTTGTGTGAGATGTGTCAACTCTAATATGGAAGGAAGTTATCTCAACCTACACTGGCTAAGTAGTTCTATAATGTAGGGATTTCTACTAGGGGTCAACCCCGCCTCCAGAAGGAATACCCCCATCCCTGGGTTCGCTCAGTGCTGAATTCTACTCCCTGCTGAATAGACACTGAACATTTTTCCAAATTCATACTAGGCTTGACTAAACTATTACTAATTTTACTGAGTTCCATTGAATGATGGAATACTACTGAGTTCTATTAGTTGACTGAGTTTACTGAAGTTTGAAATGAATACCAGACGGGACTAATACTAAGCCTGCTGAGTTTTTCTGAGCCTTGTAACTGACTGAGAGTACTACCGATCGTAACATGACATAGATTATTCAGTAACTGACACTCGCTCTAGGTAAGTAGCTAAATTTTCTAGTATAAATACCTCTAGGACTCGATAGCATGAAAAGTAAAGCTTAACATGATCTTGCATGGCATAAAAATACACACTTGTTCATAATGCATTTGTAAAGGTATTTTGTCAAACACTTGCATGGCATGAACTAGTATGCATACTAGCATGATATAATCTTATTATTACATTCACATGAGCAATTCATCAAACACTTGGATTCCATAGTATATGCACATAATACTAAACAACATGTGAGCATGGTGATTCAATTTCCAAATTAACATGTGTGAATTCACATGATAAATCACACATATAAAATATATCTACATCAACCTTGTAATAAATCATGAAATTGAAACCCAATTATAGCAATAATCATGAATACACTTTGATTTCAAATCATGGAAAGCATGAAATCAAGTTACTTGATGTTTAAAAGAGTTTCTTGGACTCTAAGTGTGTAAGGAACCCTTGGATAAACACTTCACATACCTTGATTGCTAAATTCATGAAGATCAATGGTGAAATCTTGAGCTTTGGCTTTTGAATTTAGATTACCTAGGGTTTCTGTTCGTGAGAGGTTTGAGAATAGTGAATGGATTTAGACTCTAAAGAGGCTTAATAACGTGTTTTGGGTTGATAGGCAAGGTAAAAAGACCTTAATACCCCTGGGGATGCAGCTTTTAATGACTGCAAACTGAACTATTGATGCATAGACCGACGTTCAGCATTGTTGGCATCGATGTGATGAGCAATGCAACACATCGAGTCTACGTCGGTTCACTTAAATTTGCACTGACCTGAGGGAAAATTTATCTATTGATGTGGGGTACGACGTGACGCATTGAGATCATGTCGACTAATTGTTTTAGTCACTCAAACATGGTCTAAACGAGCTTCAAAAAATCCAAAACTTGTTCGGGGACACCTATTGATATTCCTGATCATGATTCAACCTAAAGATTGATACTTAAGGTCATACAAGTCATGAAATAGAGTTTCCAACTCACGAAGGCCAAGATACTACTAAGTCTGAATACTTGGCTAGATTTTTCTAAGTCTGGGACCCCTTAGCAAGCTTAGAAGACTGAGTTAAGCTTAGGATTTGTCGGCGTCATACAATTACTCAACCAAAGAGATCATACAAATCACCCAATTATCATTAAACATGTTCCTTCACAAAAAAAGAGTTACCAATATTCCCTTATATAGAGTTAATTTAACACAAAATCGGTGCAGGATCAGTTTGCGCTCACTCTCACAAAGAATTCACAAGTTACATATATTAATCCATAGGCTTGACCTTAGTGTAGTACTCCAATAATATTAGATTATTACTGCTCAAGGTCAAATAGTCATTTAAGGGAAGTATTGTAAGCTAAGGGACATGTAGGAGCTATTTGGCTAAAAACAGTGACTATCTTCCTTAAGTGCTATTACACATCACATGAACATTAAGATCAATATATTAACAACCAATTTTTACCACTTCTATATACACACATGTTTTGTTTTGCCCCATATAATTAAGATGATTCACAAGTACCAAGGAGGGTGTATTATTCATCAACTAAGGATCACATTTGAGAATAATTTTTCTTACTTTTCATTACACAACTTATCAATTTTCTAACACCAATACCTACTTTTTGGGACCTTACTTTCACATTTTCCCACTTATTTTCTTAATTCTTTACTTCATTTATTTTCACTTAAAGCACTTAGGAGTTTTTGATCAAATTAAGGTCAAATAAACAAGGGGAACAGGCTACATACAAGGCTACTAACAAAATACGTTAAAATCTTAATAAGGCTAACTAAGATTATCCACAAGGGTAGGTATAAGAGGGTTGGAAATAAGGATTATCAAATAAATGCCTATATTATCTCCCAAACCCACACTCTTTAGTTTGCTTTGCTCCACACTAGAAGAGTTGTAGAAATCATACAGAACACAAAAAACACAAAAACTTTACACACACAAACATGGTACATGCTCAAGTCAAATAGCATAATCAAAGACTCTAAACTAAGCAATCAAATAAATTCAACATTAAACCAACAATCTACCAGAGTCATAAAGTAGAGCCTCGGAGTCTCAAAATTAGTAATTCACATAAACAACATGCTTTAACACACAAAAAGCATCAACAAGATCATCTCACTTACGTAATCGCAATAAATTAAAATTTACTCCTAAAAAGAAAAAGGATACTGGGTTCAAGGGCCCCCCATGGAAAAGAACCATAAAGAATAACCATGGGGTAAGTGAAGTATGCACTACTCAACTAACAACCACAAACCAAAAACTAAATAGCAAAATCTATTTGTTACTTTATAAATTTTTCATATTTATCCGAAAAAAAACTAAGAAAACAACTAAAATTAAGACAATACAAGAACACATCACCCAAAACCATGCAAATTTCCCCACCCCACACTTGAAAACTTACTTTGTCCCAAAGTAAATTCAGAAGTATAGATAGAAAATACTCCAAGAGGCCTCTAGGCCTAGCTAGTAGCATCTTTGAACATAAGAGGGTCTGGAAACTTCACCGTAATTCTTTGTAATTCTCATTAACTCAGGTTTCCAGTACATAGATATCATATAAACCTGTGACCCAACAAAAAAAAACTAAGTGAAGTAAAAACTAAAATACTAAAAGTATACCTACCTTAACTTGGGTTGCCTCCCAACAGTGCCTGAATTTGTATTATAGGATGATCCAATATAACTAATCAGCCAAATCCCTTCATACTTCTTGTAACACCCTTTATTTTCTTATGTTTGGTCCAGCTCTTAGTGCATGTATAAGAGGCTGGGAGCCTGAAAATTTGGCCAAGTGTTGTGGACTTAGTCTTATTTTTAGTTACTCAACTTTGATGATTTTTAAAGTGATCTTCCCAACCTTGTGATGTAATATTTTAAGTTTATTCCTGTTTATGGGTATAAGTATCATGTCTCGGATAAGTTTTGGAATTTTCAGACTAGGTTTGGACCACATTTGGATTTCAAAATAGCAAGTCATCACGATTATGGTGCAGCACTGTGGCTATAGCGGTGGCAGCCTTGGTGCGTAGTGGTGATAGTCAAATTCGAGTTTCAGTTATGAACTTTAATTTCCTAGGAGCAATAAAATCAGGATTAAACTATTTAAAGGACATAATTTGCCCACACACCCTAATTTTATTCTGCAATAAACCCTAAACTCTTTTATTGTTCATTATGTTAAACCTTCTTTCCATCCAAGAAAGATCAAGAAATCACGTCTTCCAAGATAATAAAATTTAAGCCTATGATTTATTCCTTATAGGTATGTTGGATGTTTATCCATGGGCCCTTTTCACCCATGGATTTAAAAAAACCCAAATATTTAGTTCAAAGATATTATTTTTTACATGTTATAATGAAGGTTAACCAAGAATTCTCATGAATTTTGATTTTAATATTATTTTTATGCATAATTTGTTGTTGAATTTAAACCTAACATGTTTGGATTATGGTTACTTGTTGGTTTGTACCTTAAATTGGGATTCAGTATCGAAATCATTATATTATTGCATGTTTAAAACTATTTCCATGTTTAAACCATTAAACCCAACAATAATATCATGTAATGCCTCGAGAGTACACCCTAGTTGCCACATGGTGCTTACAGCCCCGAAGGACTACAAGCTAACCCATGAGCTAGTACCTATTATGAGCACTGAATAAAATAATAAGGTCTTATTTGTCATTAGTCCCAACAGGTTGCCCGACTTAGTAGGGTACCACTTCCAGTTCTACTAGAGGTTAGTATCTAAATAGGTTTTATGCACTTCTATCCCAACAGGATCTGGAAAGTTCTCTTGATGTTATTATTGGTATGTTATAGTTCTTCCAATTACATATTTATGCTTTTCTAGATCCCAGAGATTTTCTTTCTTTTGTAACCTCTTATATAGCTATCAACTTTAGAGTTATTCCCGAAACCTTAATAGGTCCTTTATAGGTATCTACCTTAGTGGGTAAGTCTATTATATCCTAGCAGGTATACGAGAACTACCCGATTACAGTGTCTTAAAAAGTTACGTCAGTAGCCTTGTGGAACTAGAGATAACAGATTTTGATGTCCTAGATTTTGACATCATTCTAGGCATGGATTGGTTGCATTAATTCTATTATTTAGTTGATTATAGAAACATAATCATTCATTTTTTAGTTTCAAAATAAATTAGTCCTTGAATAAAGGGGTAGTACTACAATGCTTAGGGGTCAGCATGTTTCGTACCTTAGAGTGAGGAAAACAATATCCAAGAGGTATGTTTACCATATTGTGTAAGTCAATGACTCTAATTCCAAAGCTCCCAATCTTGAGTCAATGTCTGTAGTAAGGGAATTTTTTGATATGTTCCCTAAAGACCGTCCCAGAGTTCCTTCCAAAAGGGAAATAGACTTTGAAATAAACCTTCTTCCAGATACTCAGCCTATCTCTATTTTGCCAAATTGAATAGCTCCAGCTGATATAAAGAATTAAAAGAACAATTTAATTTTTTAGGCCTAGTGTTTCCCCATAGGGCGCTCTAGTCTTTTTCGTATGACCAAAATAGTTCTCTTAGAATATGAATCAATTATAGCCAGTTGAAGAATGTCACAATCAAGAATAAGCATCCACTTCCCAGAATCGATGACTTGTTCAACCAACTTCAGGGTTCCAGTTACTTCTCTAAGATAGACCATACATCTGGATATCATCAGCTCAGAGTCAGAGAATGTGAGATTCTAAAAATAGCTTTCACAATTTGGTATGGTCACATTATTTTTTTAGTCATGTCTTTTGGTCTTACAAATACTCTAGCAGCTTTCATGGACTTGATGAACAGAGTGTTCAAATCGTACTTGGAAATGTTTATCATAGTCTTCAATGATGACATCCTTGTCTATTCCCATTTTGAAAATAATCATGTAGACCACCTCAGAATTGTATTGCAGACTCTTAGAGCCCATCAATTGTTTGCCAAATTTTGTAAGTGTGAATTTTTGCTAAGATTAGTAGCCTTCCTTGGTCATATCATTTTCGGTGATAGTATTAGAGTTGATTCTCAAAAAACTAAAGCTATAAGTAACTGGACCAATCCCATCTCTCTATAAGATATGAGGAGTTTCTTGAGTTTGGATGGCTATTACCACCTGTTTGTTGAGGGATTTTCATCTATTACATCCCTTATGTCCAAATTGACTTAGAAGAAAGTTTAATTTTTGTGGTCAGATTCTTATGAAAAGAGTTTTCAGGAGTTGAAGACTCGACTCACCTCAGCCTTAGTTTTGGCGTTACTCAATAGGTCAAATGGGTTTGTTGTTTACTATGATGCTTCAAGAGCTGGTTTGGGTTTTATGTTGATATAGATAGGTAAGGTCATAGCGTACACCTCTAAATAACTTGTTCACCATAAAAAGAATTATCCTACCCATGATTTTGAGTTAGAAGTTATTGTTTTTTCTTTGAAAATTTAGAGGCATTATCTGTATGGATTGTATAGTGATGAGTTCACGGATCACAAAAGCTTGCAGTATGTATTTTCATAGAAGGGTTTGAATCTTCATCAGTGTCGGTGGTTATAATTATCGAAAGATTATGATATGAGCATTTTTTACTATTCGGGCAAGGCCAATGTAGTGGCAAATGCCCTTAGTAGATTTTCCATGGGTAGTGTTGCCCATGTTGAGAATAATTAGAAGAATTTAGTTCTGGAGGTTTATCAACTTGCAAGATTAGTCATTTAGTTAGTTAATTTAGTTGAGGGTAGCGTATGGGTTCAGAGTAGTTCATAATCTTCATTGGTTGTTCTAGTGAAAGAAAAGCAAGATAAAGATCCTACTTTGGTCAAGTTGAAAAGTCAGTTAGATATCAGAAAGTAGAGGTTTTCTCCCAAGAGGGAGAAGGTGTGTTGCGTTACCAGGATAGATTGTTTATGTCGTGTGTAGATGATTTAAGACAATAAATTCACAAAAACACGTGGTGTGGATTACATTATTCATCGAAGGGCCACTATGATGTACCGTGATTTTTAAGAAATCTATTGGTTAAATGGCATGAAGGGAGATATTACAGAGTTTGTAGCTAAGTGCTTTATTTGTCAGCAGTTTAAGGTTGAGCACCAAAAACCTAGTGGAACTATATAGGAGTTCAGTATTCCTACTTAGAAGTAGGAAGAGGTGAACACAGACTTTATGATGGGTTTGCCCCATACTCCTTGACAACACAATTCAATTTGGGTCATTATGGACAGGATGACCAAATTAGCCCATTTCTTTCCAGTCCATACTTTTTATTCAGTAGAGGACTATGCTAAGCTCTATATCAGAGATTTGGTTATGTTGCATGGAGTTCCGTTGTCCATCATTTCTGATAAAGATACTCAATTTATCATTCACATTTGGAAAACCTTCTAGAAGGGTCTTAGTACCCAAGTTCACCTTCGTATAACCTTTCACCCTCAGACAGATGGTGAGGTAGAGAGGACTATTCAGACCCTAGAGGATATATTGAGAGAATATTTTATCGATTTTAAGGGTAGTGGGGATGATCACTTGTCATTGATTGAATTCTCCTACAACAACAACTATCATTCTAGTATCCAAATAGCTTAGTTTGAGGATCTATATGGGAGGAGATATAGATCCCTAATTGGTTAGTTTGAGGTAGGTGACACTACTTTGATAGGGCCTGAGTTAGTATATGATTCTTTGGAGAAATTTCAGTTGATTAGAGAGAGGCTTAAGACAACCCAAAGCCAACAGAAATCTTATGCATATATGAGGAGAAAATATCTCAAATTTGAGATTGGTGATTTTGTGTATTCGAAAATCTCTCCTATGAAGGTAGTGTAGAGGTTTGGTAATAAGGGGAATCTTCGTCCCCGGTATGTTGGCCCTTACAGGATCTTAAGCCACTATGGAAAGGTAGCTTATGAGCTTGATTTTCCTATATATTTGGCTTTTGTACACCTAGTGTTCCATGTTTATTTACTAAAGAAATGTATTGGGGACCTAACTATTATAGTGCCCTTAGAAAGTATAGATGTTTAGGACAATCTCTCTTATGATGTGTTTCCAGTAAAAATCCTTGATCTTCAAACTCGCAGACTAAGGAACAAAGAAGTTCCCCAAGAGAAAGTTCTTTGGCGGAACCATTTCATTGAGGGAGCCACTTGGGTAGAAGAAGTATATATGCAAACTAAGTACCCTCATCGTTTCTCCAGGAATTCAAACTCATCTTATGGTAATATTTTTTCTTTGATTATCTTTATTCCATTCTCATTTCCAACTATGTAATTAGTCTCATATCATTTTATGCATTTATAAATTAGATTAGTTATGTAAACATGTTTCAGTTATGCATGTTTAATATGTAATATCAGTCCCTTAGTGTTCTAAGATTAATCATTGTTATTCGAGGACGAATGTTCTCGAGGGGGATATATTGTAATACCCCATACTTTTCAATGTTTAGTCCAACTCATAGTGTAGGTATAAGAGGCTTAGAACCTAAAAATTTGGATAAGTGTTGGGGAATTAGTCTCATTTTTGTCCTCTAAACTTCTATAATTTATAAAGTGACCTTCCCAACCTCGATACATAAAATTTTAATTCAATTCATGTTTAGGTGCGTATGTAGTATGTCTTGGGTAAGTTTTAGATTTTTTTTGGATGAGGTTTGGACCATGTTTTGATTTCCAAATTTACAAGTCACCGCAATTATGGCGCATCACGGTGGCTATAGTGGTGGCAGCCTTGGCGTGTCGCGGTGTTGGTCAAATTCGGGTTGCAGTTATAGATTTTAATTTTCCAGGGGCAGTCTGGTCTTTTCCCACTACTTTGAATCATGAAAAAACAGGATTAAACTGTTGACAGGGCATAATTTGCCCACATTCCCCAATCTTATTAAACAAGAAACCCTAAACTCTCTTATTGTTCATCAAGCTAAACCTTATTTCTATCGAAGAAAGATCAAGAGTTGGTGTCTTCGTAGCTAAGAAAATTGAAGCTTTGATATTCTTTAGGATTTAATCCTTAGAGGTATGTTAGATGTTCATCCATAGGCCCTTTTAATTGATGGAGTCCAAAAACACAAATTTCAAGTTTAAAGGTATGATTTTTTTAAACATGTTATCAAGAATTTTAACCATAAATTTCCATAAATTTTGATTTTTACAAAAGTCGTAGACATGAGCCTAAGAGTTTCAAAAATAGCAATTCACTCATTCAACATGCTTTTATACACAAAACTACATACATCATGTAACAAAAAATAACACCAATAAGAATATCTCACTTATTTCTATCCTAAAATTTTTTAAATTGAGCCAACATTGAGAAATTTCCCCACCCTACACTTAAAATTCTACTTTGTCCCCACAGTGAATTTAATAGTAAAAAGATAGAAATACTTCCTGAGGCCTCTAGGCCTCGTTAGCAGCATACTTTGTATTTATGGGATCCGCAGGATCCCACACATCATCTTTCCCATGCTTCAAGCTCATGTTTATGATATTCACACTTCCCATTAACCTGTGACTCAACCAAAACCAAAAACTACATTAAATAAAACCAAAAAAACTGAAAAAAAAAACATACCTAACTAACTTGGGTTACCTCCCAAGAAGTGCCTAATTTAGTATCGCGACACGACCCAACTCAACTCAACCATATTCCTTCATCTTTTCCTCATACTTGGAGGCCATTTTCTTATCTTTTTCACCCCTTTTGGGTGTGAATTCTCAAGAGCAGTAGGTTTCTCAACCTTAGACTTTCATTCTTAGGAGATAGAGTCTTAGGGTGCTCCATCAGGTAGTTAGAAGAGGTCTTTTGTGGACTAGCCACCCCACACTTTTCCCTTTCAATAACATTGATCATACATAAGTATTTAACTTTGGACATAATTGTAGGTGCTTTGTATACATCAAACACCACCTCTTCACTCTTTACCCTCATTTTGAGCATGCCTTCTCTAAAATCAATTAACGCTTCTCCAGTTGCTAAGAATGAACACCCCAAAAAAATTTGTACCTTTTAACTACCTCAAAATCAAGAACAATAAAATCAGCAAGTATAATGAATTTACCAACATTTATGAGGACTTCCTCAATTATTCCATCTGAATAAGTAAATTTCCCATCGGCCAGCTGGAACACCACATTGGTTGATTATGGCTCTCCTAAGCCCAATGTTTTTAACAGTAATAGGAGCATCAAATTAATGCTCGCCCCCAAGTTACTCGGTGCATGGACCTCCTTGCTCCCAGTTTGAATAGGGATAGCAAACTTTCCCTGATCTCTATATTTCTTGGGGATTTTCTGAGTCATTACCGCACTCACTTTTTAGTGAGTATTATTGCTCCCACATCCTGTAATTTCACCTTATTCGCCACTACAACCCTCAAGTACTTCGCATATTTAAGTGTACTCTACTAAAGACCTAGCAACGGTAAGTTAATATGAAGCTCTTTAAATGTATCAATGAACTTTATAAACAGGGCTTCCTCCTTCACTCTCATATGCCTTTAAGGGAAGGGCAATGACAGTGTCTTCCTTACTTCTGGTTCAACAACTTTTTCTTTTAAGTAGTTAGACTTCCTTGAATTTTTAGCAACTCTGTGTTTTACCCCTTGGGTCACCATATCAACATCGACCTCCTTTATTGCGTTCGGAGGTTCTCCTTGAATCCCTTTACCATTCTCAAGGTGATTTCCATAACCTGCTTTGGATTTTCTGTATCTACTGTCAACCTACCTGGTGGTCTAGTATTTATTTCTTATGATAATTGGCCCACTTGCAACTCTAAGCTTCTTATGACTATTTGCTAATTTTGAAATTCTGCCTTTTGACTTTTCATATCCACAAATAATTGTGCTTGACCAACCAAGAGTTGTTTAATCATCTCTTCCATGTTGCTCGTTGACTGACTTGATTGGAAATGTGGTTGTGGGGAGTTCTATGGATGATTTGGTGGCTGAGTGTAACACTTCAAGTTGTAGGCATTACCGTAATCGGCCTTTGAGCATTACCTACATACATCACAGATTTTGGATTTAAAGCACACATGGCCGCTGCAAGACAACTATTTTTGCAGACCTCACACTAACCTATAGCCTGTTGGACGACATTGATTGTGGATACAGGTTGTGCTGCTCCCAAGCCAATGCTGCTTAATGATATATTGATCAAATTCTATAGAGCAGAAACCTGTGCTGATAAGGTTGTGAATTAGTCCACCTCCAATAAATCCATAATTCTTTTTGTGGCACTTCTAGAATCTGGATTTCCTTGTTCTATCTTGTTTAGCAATGTATACGGCTCATCATAAGTTAGCTCCAGTGCTTGACAACCTGCGGTTAAATCTAGAAAAATCTTTGTATTGTGATCAAGATCTTCTACAAAAGTGTGAGCAAGTATGTCATTTAAGTGTTGGTGATGTTGACAATCTTGAAGAAGAGCCTTAAAGCATTCCCAAGCATGAAAGAGGTTTTTATCAGGATTCTATTTGAAGCTCACTATCTCTCTGCGATGTCTCGCAGTCTTGCCTGATGGACAGAATATGATGAGGAAATTTCTATTAAGTCATCCCATGATGAGATTGAATTGGCCGACTCCGCATTCAACTACCTTTTAGCTTCCCCCAAAAGTTATTGAGGAAACAGTGTCATCCTCACCTAATCAGGAGTCACCACAGTTAACGTGAATGTATCAGTACGCTCAATGAAATTTTGCAAGTGAACTTGTAGATCCTCGTGTGAAAGCTCTGCAAACTGTCCACTGCTAATAATAAATTGCACCATATTTTGTTTCAACTCAAAATTTCCCCCCAGCTGTTGGTCTTTGAATTAGGGAATTCAAGTTTATTGAAAGTGGTACTGTCACTTCCCTAACCTTCCTACCGGAATGTTTTTTTTCACCCATAGGAACAGTATTTTCTTGGCCTTCTTGGATTTGAGGAATTCTAGGGAGAAGGATTGCTTCTCTCCTGAATTGATGGTAAAGTTGCTCGGGTTCCACACTTGGTTCTACCAACTTTTGATCCCTTGTCAGCTTATAAACTTAAGAAAATATTTCCTACAATAACAAAAGCAAGACCAAGCATAAAAACACCAAATAAATCTAAAAGTAAAACTAAAATAAACAATTTCCCAAATACAAGTCCCCGACAACGGCGCCAAAAACTTGACAACACCCAAGTGCACACGCAAGTCAAAAACTTGACAACACCCAAGTGCACACGCAAGTATACATGGACTACCAAGTAATATAGTGTCCTTCAAGAAAACTGAGTTATTGAGCCCACAAAGACTAGATTTGTCAACAATTTGATTTTAGTTCACACATTAGATTCAATTGATACGAGAGTAACCGAAAAAGTGTTTGGAAATTGTAAATTGAAACCAAAAAATGCAGAAAGTAAAGATCCTGAAATAATCAATTAGAGAAAACGCAGGGTTGAAGTACTCTAAACAATCATATTATTCTTTTCGATTTAATTCCTTAACTCGCTCATCTTAGTTATTGATTGGTAGGGTTAATTGCGCGATTATGGATTCCCAAACGCTAATGTATTACCTAAGTTGAACCTTACACCAACATCATTGAGCGGGGATGTAATAATTAACTTAAATTATTTACAATTATCATCCTAAGTGTGAATCAAGCATGGTACCTAAGTACATCCCTATCCTAGATACCAATTTGAATTCCTTAATTCATAAAGAAAAATAAACCATACTCTGCTTATTCCCATGTTCTAACTCCCTATTCTCTCTCCCGAGTTAACAAGGTCAACAATATGTATATTATAAGGGTGATCAATCCTCAAAATAATTAAAACAAGAATAAACAAACAACCAATTATGATAATCAAAGAAAACAAACTTAATCCATAGAAATAATACTCATGTTCTTGGCTTTAACCCCAAAAAAGGGTGTTTAGCCACGCATAGTCATAATCGTAATAACAAGGTTGTGATTAACGACTAAAAACATGTATGAACTAAATAAAATTAATAAAAACCTAATAATAAAGTTTTATAAGCCACTTGATTTACAAAATATGTCAAAAGATATATAAAAACAAGATACAACATGTATAGATAGCATAAGGGTAAGTCAAGTCCGTGTAGAAGTCAAATTAGCTTAAAACACCTAGGTGTGGATTGGAGAATGCATCAAAAACTCCATAGATATGGAATAGGGCATGCATCACACGTTTAATTATGAAGGAGTGGAGCATGCGACGCATTCTAAACGCATGCACTCTCTGGAATTTGTCCTCTAAATTTTTGTTAAGTATTGGCCCTTTCTCCTTCCATCTCCTGTCTTGCGGTGTCTTACCCATGAATTCCAAGCCTCCATAACATCAAAATATCATTACATTCATTTCCAAAAGCATTCTACATCATTATACCACATGAATTAGAAGCACAAAACTACTAAACCAATTATGATGAATCAAAAACAAGAGCTTAGACTAGGTTGGTTTCATGATGTTTCCCTTCAAGTTTCCACTCTTTCTTTTACTCATATGAACTTTTTACACCCCTAAAAACTTGTTCCACATATCATACCACAGTGAAAACAATAAGGAACACAGAGAACTTAATAGAATCCAGCAAAATAGACTAGAAAAGCAACTAACTTAAGCGAGAAAGACTACATTCCTTTATTGAACTGAAATTATGTCTTTTAAGTACAAACTTACTTGGACTTTATTTGGAACCTTATAAGAAAATGTTTTAACTCATTTATCTCATTATTAGCCATTATATCTTAGAACATCCTTAAAACAAGGCTAAAAGGATAGAATAGGGATGCCAGAATTCATAAATACACCCAACATCAGTACCATAATAGGCTTTTCAACAACATAGTAAATGATTCATATGTATTTCAGGCAATCAACATCATACAGAACAACACATGGTCACACATATCACATAGTATCTCAAACAACCAATTATATAAAATATGGGTCCCCATGCAGGCACAACACATTAAGATAGTCAAATTAGAAATTTGATCCCATCCCCTTAACATGTATACTATATACAAATTAACCACCATGCGTAGTCTTAAATAGTTAAGCGTCAACCTACTTAGGATGCCAAAACTGATCCACTACACTTCAAATCCAAAGCTTTACACCTCTAGAACAAACCCAAAATTAACTATAACCTCAAAATATATAATTTATGCAACAAAAGAAAGTCAATGACACTCATATTGCCTATTTTTGGTTCAGGGTTGAAATGACCCCTCAAAATGGTTTTAAAAAAAGAAGGGAAAAATCATAACTTTACTTCAAAAATGTATTCCCTATACTTTTAGGAACATAGAACTAAAAATACAAATCAAATCAAGTTAAAATGAGGTCCTAATTAAAGAAAAACCATTTTTATTCTTCACCGGGTAAAACCATCAAAATTCATTTTAAAATCAATAATCGAAGATATTTTGAAGGCGAAATGAGGGGGAATTTTGTAATTATAGTGTTAGGAACATTATTTAATTGAAAATAAGTGAAATTAGAGATAAAAATCAAGCCCTAAGATTTGGATGGGGGGTAAGAAATTTATCAAGAAATTAAACTAAGAAAAGGGTGAATTCATTACTCTAAGACCCCATAAAATTTTAAAGCTTAATGCATTCCTTTAAGCTTGTCAAGGGGTCCCAGACTTAGAAAATTCTAGCTAGGTTCCCAGACTTAGCCTATTATTGGCCTTCAAAAGTTGGCAATCTCATTTCACCACCTTAACGTTCTTTAATGTTCCGTATTTTTATTAGTTCATGATCAGGAAGCTCAATAGGTATTCCCGAATAATTTTTTGGATTTTTTAAAACACATTTAGCTCATGTTTGAAGTCCCAAATTGTGGACCAATGCGATCATCGCACGCCACATCGCCAATCGCGTTGGTCAACATTTGTACAGTCTGCTAGAGCTAAAACTCCTGAGGCTCGACATGATCATTGTACGATGCATTGAGTATTGCATCGCAGCCATTAACACACCGCATAACCTGTAGCATCGGCACCAAATTTTTAGTCATTAAATGTCTGCAATTTTAAAGGCAAAAGGGTCAATTTTCCATCCTTATATAAACTCAATAACACATGATTCAACCACTTTTCACCCAAAATATAGAGTTTCTCTCAAGTTTCTCTCAAGAACAGGTTTAGATTTTCAATTAACGGTTCAAATTCAAGAATCTCTCCGTCAATCTTTGTAAAATCAGGAACTAGGGTATGTCAAGTGTTGATTTATCGATTCATTTAATCCATGAAGTCCAAGAACCCTATTTCAGATTATAAAACATGATATCTATATTGTGGGTTGTTTGTAACCATGTTTATCTTATTGTATGATTCCCAAGTGGGAATCTTTATGTGTTTTTTTATGAAACTTTGTTAGCATGCAAGTTAAAATGCATGAATTGAGTTGTTTATTATTTGTAAGTTGATGATTGCATCTATTCCCAAAGTTGTGCATGTAATGTGTGTGACAAAATTCCTACGAGGATAGAAATTATGATTCAACTAACAAAGGCATGCTTTATCCTTATGACCAAGAATGACTTCCATGATATTGTGTGCATTAAGAGTATTTGATGGAATATTCATGAGATTAGGTTGATGTAAGTCGGACATGTCTATATGAATTCCATCCATGTAAAATATTATGATAACCATGTTCTTTATGAAATCCCCAACTTATTGTATTATGAATTGCTGGGACTGATCATGTGTGGAGGAAGTATCAAGTCTTGTCAGTTTCATTTTATGAAGTCCTGGGAGTACTTGTACCCGACAATTTAGTTGTGTGTCTAGATCCAGGGTTACTTTTCACAATACTCTCAGTCAAGCCATGATCATTAGAATTCAGTCAGTTATATGACTCAGGAAAACTCAGTAATCTCAGTCATTTATCAGATCTCAGTAGTATTCCATTAGTCAATGGAAATTTAGTGAACTCTTTTCAAATAAATTAAGCAATACTATCAGTAACAGTTTAGTTTATTTTAAATCAATTTAGTGTCTCGTCAACAGGGAGTAGGATTCAGCATCGAGTAAACCCAAGGATGGAAACTCACCTGTTAGGCAGTAGAGGGTATGATCCTTAGAAGCCATCCTTGTGTTCCAGAACTATGTAGCCACCGTAGGTTGAGATGTACCCTATGAGTTTAGGGATTTTACACATCATTTAAGTTTCTCCTACTAGGAGGGGTTGACGGAAGAGCTCCCTATCAGAGAGTGGCATACTACTGACACCCTTCCAGCTGGGGTTACAAGTTGGACCCCACCAGTTCAGTTTTTGGCCATGCTGGTTAGATGATTACCTCCCACAGTGTCAATTTCAGATCAAGTCTCAGTAATAGAATTCAATTCAATTTTACAGTTTTAGTACTTTCAGATACTGTCGCTCAGCTCGGTATGAAACTCATCTAGTTCCATTAGAATTAGGATTATCAGACATAGTCACCTAATTAATAGTGTATTAATTATATAAAATTCATGTTACCAGAATTCAGATTTCAAGACTGTCAGATACAGTTAATCAGACCAGTTCTTCGTAATCAGAACTGCCAAACAATCATTCCTTTATCAGTAATATAACATCAGTTCCTCAGTACTCAATAGACTTAGACTTTTAGTATCCCAGTATTAATACCCAGAATCAGTAAATCTACTTTATCAGAATTCATAAGTCAATATTATCACGATCTCAACTACAATTACGTATTCATGCTTGTATTCTCAGGTTTATGTTATTCAGTTAGTTAGTATTGTTAATGCATAAGAACCATTGCATTTATCCTACCTCACTTGCATACCAGTACATTCAATTGTACTGATGGATTTGCGCTATGGTGTTTTATACTATAAGTTTAAAAGCATGGGCTCCAAAGTATCAGTAGCATTCCAGTTTCAGCAGTTAGAGTCAGCAAGGATTCCTCATCATTCGAGGATGTTATTATTTGATTATTTCATTTTTTCAGTACTTAGTTTATTTTTGAAGATAGGGTTAGTTAGGGGATTAATCGATTAACTCTTTATTCAGACAGTTCACTTTTAGAGGCTTTTAGGTACACCATATTCAGACTGTTATTTCAGTTATTTTTGTATTGTTGTACCATATTTTCAGTTATGTATCAATATTGAACGTTATGTCCTTTTAGTTTATGTTTTCGTATTTGTGATATTACCATTATTATTTAGGGTTCAATTATAGATATCAAGCATGGGTTAGCTTGTGGTCATTCAGGATTATGATCACCATGTAGTATTCCAGGTACCAGATTTAGGACATTACAAACTTGTTACTAGATCCTTAGGTTCAACATCGTCCTAGTATATTTGAAAAGCCACATCTAGTAGAGTCTTGTACATGGGTGTGTTGTATACCACACTTATGTGCAGAAGGCTATGAGATATTTTAGGAACTGTTTCCCTTCTTTCAGTATTCATGTCATGCAAGTGAGCATGAGCTCCAGTCAAACTCTTAGTTTAATCCCTTATTCTCTTTAGTTTATAGAACATGCCTCCGAAAAGGGCTATGAAAGAGGAAGAGGGAGTCAATCAATACCTCAGCCCATCAAGGCAGATCCTCTGGATGGACACGTCTCTCATAGATAATTCAGAACTACATCCACTACTCTATCCAATTCCTTCACAGCTTAGAATGATCGGCTAGTTGCTATTCCGGCCAAGTGACCAATTCTACTACATCCAGGATTTAGGACTTCACCTGAATGAATCCTCCCCTATTCTCTGATTCTAAGTCTAAAGAGGATCCACAATAGTTCCTCGACCAGGTTTAAAAAGTCATAGATATCATGGGAGTGACTTCTAGTGAGAGTGCAAAGTTAGCCGCCTATCAACTATAAGATGTATCCCATATAGAGTTTAAGCAGTGGAAGGTAGACAGGGGTGCAGATGCAGAGCCCATAGAATTGGAAGAGTTTGCTAAGACCTTCTTATGTAGATGTTTTCCCCTAGAGCAGAAAGAAGCCAAAGTGTAAGAATTCATCAACCTCAGACAAGGTAGCAAAAACATAAAAGAATACTCCCTTAATTCACTTAGTTAGACAGATATGCTCCTCATGTAGTAGCAAACAGTAGATCTAGAATGAATTAGTTTGTGTCTGGGATGTCAGGTAGAGTGGTTAAGGAGTCCAGGACTGTGATGTTGATTAAGTAAATGAACATATCTAGGCTTATGGTCAATTCTCAATAGATGTAGTAGTAGAAACTTAAGAAGAAGGAGAGAGAGAATAAGAGGTCCAAATCTAGTAGTTAAAGTTTTATCAGCCAGGGTTGCAGGGTGGTAACCACTCTTAGCATAGACAAATTTTTTAGCACCAGTTCTATTTTTAGCTAGTGCACCAGTACCAAAGTTCAGAAATAACCGTAGAGATAGTTCACCTGGCTTTAAGGCCTAAGGTAGTGAGAGCAGGTTTTTTTCTCATCCATTTTATGAAGAGTATGGTAAGCATTATACGGGTATATATAGATATGATAGTGATGTGTGCTTTGAATATGTCAAGACAGGTCACCAGGTATGAGATTATCCTAGGCCTGGCCCTAAAAGTATGCATGGTCGTCCTTCAACTCAGTCCGGTCCCCTGAATCTGCAGGACACTAATTCCAGTGCTATCATTGAACAATGCCCAAATAGACTCTCTGTATTTCAGTCCTGATAGGATCAAGAAAGTCCTCCTGATGCGTCCACTGGTATGTTACAGCTCCCTCATTTATATGTTCACATTTCTTCAGATTTAGGAGCTTCCTTTTTATTTTGTAATTCTTTGCATAGTAGTCAACTTTAAGGTCAAAAAATTTTTAAAAGGACCTTTTTCCAATCCCCACCCCAGTAAGTCAGTCTAACATAGCCCGACAGGTATGCAGGAACTTTCAGGTTATGAAATCTCTGAAAGTCAGGCCTTCAGGCTCCAGTGGTAATACCAGTATGTGTAGGAAATCCATAAGGGAAGATGATTCCCGACCAATTCCTATCTCAGTGCAAAGTTTTTTACTTCAACCATCATGATACTTACGCATGCTATCTATTTTAGTCCTACGAATAAAGATTATAACCATGCACTTTTTATTGAATAGTGTGTGTTTCAAGTTCCTCGTATGAGGAGTTCAAGTTCATCCAACGTTTCAGATCATGTTCCACGAATTAAGAAATTCCAAACCCAGTTCGTGCAGCTCATGACTCATGCACTCATACCATGCTTTTCAATATGCTTAGCCCACACGATTCATGACTTCACTCCTAGTGTTCATTCAAACTCAAATTATGCCACATATACCCTCATTTTAGATCTCTCAGTATCTGTAGTTTTAATGTTCTATGCTGCAGTCCTCAGTTACAATGTCAATTCAGTAATAAATATTTATTGAAGGACTCAGATAGTCCTACAGAACCATGGCTTTCAGCTATTAGTTACTTAGCTATCAGAATTCAGTACTCCCATACCATTCTAACCCTCAGTTATAGAAAACCAACATTCATTCTACGTTATAGTCTTAATTACGATTACAGTATGAATTACCATCTTAGTTACAATGTTAGTCCCACTCCTAGTCCATTAGCTAGATCAGAAATTTAGTCTAATTTTAAGATTACCCGACCATAGCATATGGCCACCAGTTACTCATTTATTAGTATTACAATACCTTAATTTACAAAATGTTTTTGAATAATAATTAGACGCCCGGTTTTGTGTTCCTAAGGTAATACCGTTTTCCCTCACTCATGCTCAGTTACCTCACGTTACCCAGTTAGTCATTACCTCCTATGTGTAATACCCTATAGTCTTAGACAAGCTATCCTAAGTACAGTTCAGCCTTACACACCCAGTATTAAGATATAAGTTATTTATTTTATCAAATAAAGTTAGTATATATATATGCATTTGTGCTCAACACCCACATTAATCTTTTCAGTAGTCTCACTTGCAGTGTGTAAGTTCTAATCACTTTGTCTTAGCTTCATATCCTAGATATCCTGTCGTTATTTAGTTCGTAGGTGCCTTGTCCATCTCCCTAGTTTTCCTCAGTATCTCAGCAAAATCAGTATTATTCGAGGGACCTAGTGTCCCTAAGGGGAGATGCACGATAATTCCCTGAACATTTATGACATAAAACATGCCATTATCTCTCCTCTTAATGGATCTAATTTGGAGTAAGAGGGTACTTATAATTTGGCCTTCAAACTCAAACATCAGCCGTAAGTGGCGTATTCAAGGTACTCAGTTCAGATCATGATATTCAGTTCATGTATCACGTTCCAGACTCAGTTATGTTCACTTGATTCCACTCATTCATATGTAGTAATAAATTTCAGGCTTATTAGCATTTACAATTTAAGGAAACAGTCTCCCTTAAACTTATCCAGTTTAACGATTAGATTTCCATGATAAACTTGGTATCAATTACCATTGCATATTCAGTGATGCATTTATGAACCAGTTAACCATACATTAGATATGTATGTTCAATGTGATACAATAATTTTATATGTCATGTCAGTCATGGTATAATGTTCTAGTTCATCATGTTCAATATGTATGTTAGTTTATCAGTCATGTCAGTCATGGTATCATGTTCCATTTGTTCATGTTTAGTATGTATGTCACTTTATCTTTTCTTCCCTCTTTGTTAGTCTTAGTCATGGATGAATGTACTCAAGGGGGAGATATTGTAAGACCTAATAAAATCCTAAAGATTAATTCAGTCCTTTAAGATTGTCAAGAGGTCCCAGACTTAGAAAATTCTAGTTAGGTTCCAAGACTTAGCCTATTATTGTCCTTTGAAAGTTGGCAATCTTATTTCGCCACCTTAACATCCTTTAATGGTCCGTATTTTTATTAGTTCACGATCAGGAAGGTCAATAGGTATTCTCGAACAAGTTTTGGATTTTCTAAAACACGTTTAGATCATGTTCAAAGTCCTCAAACAGTGGACCAATGCGATCATGGCACACCACATCGCCAATCGCATTGATCAATATTTGTGCAGGCTTCTAGAGCCAAAAATTCTGAGTCTCGATGCGATCATGGTGCGATACATCGAGTATCGCATCACAACCATCAACGCACCGCGCCGCGTCGCTTGTAGCGTCGGCACCTAGTTTTTAGTCATTAAATGTCCACATTTTTAAGTGTAAAAAGGTCAATTTCCCATCCTTAGATAAAACCAATAACAAGTGATTAAGCCTTTTTTCACCCAAAATATAGAGTTTTTCTCAAGAACAAGTTAGGATTTTCAATTAAGGATTCAAATTCAATACTCAAATTCAAGAATCTCTTCGTCAATCTTTGTAAAATTAGGAACTAAGAAATATCAAGTGTTGATTTAAGGATTTCATTCATCCATTAAGTCTAAGAACCCTCTTTAAAATTATAAAACATGATATTTATGTTATGGGTTGTTTGTAACCATGTTTTTCTTGTTGTATGAATCCCAAGTTGGAATAGGAATATTTATGTGTTTTTTAATGAAACTACGTTAGCATGCAAGTTGAAATCCATGAATTAAGTTGTTTATGATGTGTAAGTTGATGATTGCACCTCTGTCCTAAGTTGTGCATGTAAGATGTTTGAAAAAATGCCTAAGAGGATAGAAATTGATATTGGTCATGTGTTCAAGAGGTGTCAAGTCTTGTTAGTTTCATGCTATCGACTCCCGGGGGTATTTGTACCTGACAATTTAGCTGTGTGCCTAGAGCCAGTGTTAGTTTTCATAATACTCTCTATCAAGTGATTATCATTAGAATTCAGTCAGTTACATGACTCAGGAAAACTCAGTAATCTCAATCACTTATCAGATCTCAGTAGTATTCCGTTAGTCAATGGAAATTTTGTGAACTCTATTCAAATCAACTAAGCAATCCTATCAGTAAAAGTTCAATTAAGTTTAAATCAGTTTAGTGTCTCTTCAGTTTTGAGTAGGATTCAGCACCGAGTGAACCCAATTATAGGGACTCACCTGTTAACCAGTAGAGGGTGTGATCCTTAGAAGTAATCCTTGCGTACTAGAACTACGTAGCTAGCATAGGTGGAGATGTACCCCATGAGTTTAGGATTATAAACCTCATTTGATTTTTTCCTATTAGGAGGGGTTGTTGGAAGATCTCCCTGTCAGAGAGGGTTTACTTATAACTTGTATTTACCCGTGGCATGGTACTGATACCCTTCCAGCTAGGGTTACAGGTTGGACCCCACCAGTTCAGTTTCAGGGCATGTTGGTTAGATTATTACCTCCCACAGTCTTAGTTTCAGATCAAGTCTCAGTAATAGGACCTAGTTTAGTTGTACAGTTTCAGGACATTCAGGTACTGTCGCTCTGCTCAGTACGTAACTCAGCTAGTTCTATTAGAATCAGGACTGTCAGACACAGTTACCCAGTTAATATTATATTCATTATACGAAATTTATGTTACCAGTTTTCAGATTTCAGGACTGTCAGATACAGTCAAGTAGACCAGTTCTTTATAATCAGAACTGTCGAAAAACAGTTAGTCCTTTATCAATAATATGACATAAGTTCCTCAATACTCAATAGACTTAGTCTTTCAGTATCCTAGTATTAGTACCCATATATCAGTAAATCGACATTATCAGAATTCATGAGTTAGTGCTATCACTATCTCAGATACAATTATTTATTCATGCATGTATTCTCACATTTATATTATTCAGTCAGCTAGTATTGTTCATGCATATAAACCATTGCATTCAGCCTACCTCTCTAGAATACCAGTATAGTCAACCGTATTGATGTATTGCGCTATGGTGTTTTATACCATAGGTTCAGAAGTACTTACTTTAGAGTATCAGTAATATTCCAGTTTTAACAGTCAGAGTCAGCAGTGAGTCATCATCATTCAAGGATGTTATTATTTGATTATTTCATTATTTTTTCTCTTAGTTTATTTTAGCAGATCGGTTAGTTAGGGGATCGTCCCATGAACTCTTTATTCAGATAGTTCAATTTTAGAGGCTTTCAGACTACAACATGTTCAGACAGTTATTTCAGTTATTTTGGTATTGTTATACAATATTTTCAGTTATATATCAGTATTGAACCTTATGTCCTTTCAATTAATGTTTCCACATATTCTATATTATCATTATTATTCAGGGCTCAGTTACAGATATCAGTCATGGGTGAACTAGTGGTCCTTCAAGATTATGAGCATCGTGTAGCATTCTGAGTACCAGATTCAGAGCGTTACAATAACTTAAATCCATGAGAGGATCAAGAAATGGATGTTAAACTTGCTTCCTAAGACCAAAAGCTTCACTTTTAAGATGTCACATTATTTTAGAATTTCTGCTCTCATAGTATGGGTGAATAATAACCTAATTCGCAAACCTAAGGGATCTATTTATACCTTTTTCAGGTAAATAGGTGTTGTAATAGCATACTCAGGTGTGCAATCGCACACTCAGGTGTACAATTGCACACATGAGCAATAAGAGGAGGTGTGGCTATTGACAACACCCTTAGTGAGATTGCATTACCCTCTCTGCACACACTTATGTGATCGCCACTTAAATAGTGCAATCGTAGATGCACTACAATCCAGTTGAAAGTTGGAAATTCTTCAAAGTTTCTGCCAAGGCCTTAGGATTCATTTGGAATCCAATATACACAAACGAACTATGTAACCACACTAAATTCAATGATCAATGGTTTTATTAGATTTTTGAAAAGACGTCATTTTCACAATGTTGACCCCCGAAACAAAAAATAACAATTTTTGAATTTGTGGGTCGAAATGAGTTTAAAAATCCATAAAACCACACCGAATATGTCACGACTATAAAATCAACATTCCAAATCTGTTGGCGCAGTTCATTCAGCCACCAATTGCATGAAACAAAGTATAGTTACAGAAGTCCATAATAAGGTTATCGAAGCCTCTAAAAGCCACCATAACACATAAAAGGCACAAAAATGCATCGAGAATTATCCCAATCACTCCATAAACTACAGGGAGGGGTAAAACTTTAAAATCATACAACCAAGTTACCCATGCTAGTAAAATTTTGGCTCATGAAATCTTCAACCAAATGATGTTATACAAAAAAATAACAATTTCAATGCTTAAAATAAGGAAAATCTGTAAGTTTTTGAGGCTATTTTTAAGATATGATTCATTTTGGGTATGTATTGCAGTAAATCATGGTTTGGATGCAAAGTTGTGAAAAGGGCAAAAAAGGTATTTTTGTCAACTTTTTGGAGCAATTATAGATATTTGGGATGTTTTCCAACTTGTTAGTGATCAAAGCATTTTTAAGAACTAAAAAAAGCTAAAAAATGACACCTAGCACCTACCAAGGAAACCAACAGACAACATGTAAGACCTACGAACCATAGGTAGACAAAGCAGGTGCTAGAGTTTGAAATCTAGAGAGCAAGGTTGCAAAAGTTTCACCTGGAGTCTGCAACTATACCTTATGTTAGGGCCCCAGGTAGTACTTGTGCCAATGATAGACCACAAGAATAGAGAGCAGGCTGCCACCGACCCAAATTTCTTCTATTTTGTTTGGGCTTTGGTTTTAGGGTTTCCTCTTGTTCTATAAATGCCCTTTATGAATATTTTAGTTAGATTTACACACTTTTGATATTCACAAACATATTTTGATTTCAAGATCCATTTTTGATCATTGGATTTTCTTGTATTGATTTTGGTTATTTAATTCGGTTACAGTTGTAGGTTTTTACATTTTTTCTTTTTGTGATTTCATCTATTCTTTCAACTATTAATGTTATTGATTTCTTCACAATCATGATTGGCTAAAACCAATATCTAGGGTTATAGAAACCTTAGTGGATTGATAAATTAGGGGAAATACGATTATTGATCTAAGCCAATACCATTGGCATGCATTGCTTTATTGCTATTATAATAGATTTTTGAATGGGTGCACATATTAGGATCCCACCTAGATATTGTTGCTTACTAAAAAAGAGGAGAAATGACTAAGAAAATATAAAGACAAGTATAATTTAACATTAATTGTAGATTAACGCTTATAATGGAATGTAGTGAATGACCATTAACTGTCATCTAAAATCTAGAGACTCAAAATGTAATAGTTAATTATGATCAAGATAAATGGTTTGTAAGTCAACATCCTGGGACTCAAAAGTTAAAGGTTAAAATCCTTCTACTCATCCAAAAAATTGTAGAAGGTACATAACTTATTGATTCTGTATGAAAGGTATTGGGCTGGTTTAAAGTTGCATGATAAGCGTGTAGAGTTGAGAAACTAGGGGGAACACAATACTAGCATTCACCTAAACTGATTATAATCAAAGTCAATAAAATTACTTGATCAAGTTTACTATATCAAAATACCTCATTTATTTAACTTGGTTTGGCCGTCGACTACAACTGTTGAGATATGCAAACTACATGTTCCCTTGGGATTTGTTCCCAACCTACATTAGGTTACTATATTTTGATAGTGACTATTTCATTATCTAATTGGTGGTTCTATTTGGACGTTAGTAAAAAATTTAACATCGTTGCCAATGAATATTTGTTGAGTTGTTATCAAAAGTTGTTGTAGTTTTCGTGTTTTTCATTTTGTTCTTATTCTTAGTGAGGCATGCACAAGTATATGGCTAGCATACAAAGTAGAGGAAACCCCTTATTCCCAGTGCATATGAATCCAGGGAGGATCCTACAAACACCTGGTAGGATATCTAAGTAGAAAAGAGATAAACCTCATGAAGGGTTTATGATGACCTACCTCCTCCTTCTCTGAAAGTACAAGATATAGTTGATCAATAGATCGGTAGGTCTTAGATCAACTAGAGAATAAGAGGATCGCAACTGAAGAAGTTCAGCATTTACCTACAAAGGTAGACCTAGCTAAGCAGAGACTAGTAACAGACCATTAAGAACCACTTAGTAGAAACAGGAATAGAGCTAGAGCTGCCCGTATTCAAGTCATCCCAGGATATTATTATGTGCAACAATATGCAAATGATAAAGAAGATTAGAGATATGTTGAGCCGGCAGAGACAAGAGCCATAGTTTCTCTTGTTTTTACCTCATGCATCATGTTTGACATCAAGTGTGAAATGATCCAACTTCTAAATCTGTATGGTGTATTTTGAAGGTCTATTTAAAAATAATGAAAATTTGCATCTTGCTGATTTCCTCGATCTCTGTACTTCGTATACAAATCCAGGGGTGAATCATGAAGTACTTCAACTGAGGGTTTTGTCCTTTTTACTTATAGAAGATGCATATCCTTGGTTATGGAAGCTTCCAATAAGCTCTATCATTACATGGAACAAGTTGTGCACGAAATTTTTGAATAGGTTATTTCCTCCATGTAGGATGTTGTAGCTCAAGGATCAGATTTATAACTTCAGGCAGCAACAATCTGAGTTTAGGTTCGAGGCTTGGTCTAGGATCTAGAAAAATCTAAGCATGGTTCCTAAACATCGATATTTAGGGACGAGCTTATCAGAGATATTCTATAGGTCCCTAACCATTAGCTCTAGACCCATGACAGACACTATATTTGAAGGAGCTTTAATTAGAATATGCTGGGAGATAGCTTCAGAGATGTTAGATCAGATATTGTTCACTAACTAAGGGTGGAAAACTTAGGAGGCTTAAAACAGATCTAGAACTTATATTATTGGTGCGTCTTACAGTCAGAAAGTGGCTAATGACATAGTAGCACAACTGATTACATTGCTAAGATCTAATCTTGGAGTAATAACAAAGTAGTTTGCAGTAGCGCATTCTGAGAAAGTAAATGCAGTAGCAACAAAAGGGTCAGTTTTTGAAGCTTACTAGTAAGAATTTGAAGAGTAAATAAATTATCTAGATCATTAGATGGCGGGTTTCTGAGCCCAAGGTCAAGGGAAACAAAGTCACAACTTTAATGACCGATATAGAGATCATAGCAGAGAGCACGATGGTGGATGGAAGAAGAAGGATGATTATAGAGAGAAGGGAAATAGGTGCATTATGCCTGGCAAACATGATTAAGAATCTATGATAGAGGATATACTAGCTAAGCTACTAAAAGGATAGAAAAATCAAGAGATCTTCCATAAGGAGATCAAGGCTGAGGTTTTAGGATTGACATAGACGTTGATTACTAGTTCAAGAAGATATAAATAACTATGAACCAAAGGAAGCTAGGTACCCTTCCATAAAACAACATGTAAAATCCAAAAAATAATGGTCATGTACTTGCTATTACCATGAGGAGTGGTCTCACAAAAATGGATTCCCCTCTATCTGCTGCAGAAGCTATTGATAATGAGACACCTATAGTTGATTCTAAGAAGATAAGAGGTGATAAAGGTAACATTTCTAATGATAAATATAAGGGTCTAGTCACTGATCCAAAAATCAGATAGATTCTGAGACCGCTCCCACCTTATCACTAAAGATTGAGGTAGAAGAAAGCGAAAGGTAAGTCCAACCAATTCATTAATATAGTAAAAGAATTTAACTTAAAAATACCTCTCATAGAGGTGTTAGAGAAGATGACTGGATACTCCAGGGTCATAAAAAGGTGAAGTAACAACAAGGTCCTAGGAACAGACAAAGGGTGATCCCAATGCATTCACTATGCCATGTAGTATTGGGTCATCCCAATATACCTGAGCCTTGTGTGATTTTGGGGCCAATATTAGTTTGATGTTGCTTGCTATATTTAAGCAATTGGGTTTGAAACCTACAAAACCGATATTGATGCAGCTATTAATAGCTGACCGTACAGTGAAAAAGACCATAGGAATCTCTTTTGATGTGATCTTGAGGGTGGATGACTTCATCTTTCTGGCTGACTTTTTCCTAATGGACTATGGGGTTAACACCGAGATGCCCATTATATGGTGAAGTTCATTTATGGCCATATTTAGAACTACGGTTGATATGAAAAAATGTGAGTTAAATTTTGAGTCAATTGTTAAGAGGTGATATTCAACATCCAAAAGTCAATGAAGCAGCCAACCGATATGAGGGTAGTGTCGGTGATTTCTTATTTTTATGACCCTGGATGATACTCCTGTAGGTATATTGATGAATTCCTAGTAGTCAAGATACCCGCGCCATGCCACGACATTAAATCAAGTGTTGCATGGGAGGGAAGGGATGGTTTTATCGGTGAAGTCTTAGTAACCAACATAGCTATGTGGTGCTGCAATGTTAAATCAAGCACAGAGTGGGAGGTAACCCACTATTTTAGTGTTCATATATTTGTTGTTTTTGTCTTTTTGTAGGTTTTTAGCTTTTGCACCTTACCTAAAATATGGTAAACATCAATACATTCATTGATTTCCAAGTAAGAGGACTATGTTATCATCCCATCATGGTCACAAGTTTCACATGGTAAGTTGAGTAATAAGTGAAAAGGTTGAAATTTTAAGGATGAAAAATAGTAAGTTACGGACTCTGACATTTCATTTTACTTTTGGGACCTAAAACTTAGGTTGTGGGACCATAAGTATTTTGAAAAATATTCAAACACCGAGTTCGTGTTTCAAAAAAGTGGGCCAAAATTTTCAGACCGTTAGTTACGGCCAGCACCTATAGGCTATAAGTAGTACATGCGCCCACTGCCTGGTTGAAGGTGGGAGCGCAGATTGATGTCATAGGTAGGTCATTTTGTTTACCCGATTTTTAATTTAATTTTTGGCCCCATCGATATTTAAATATTACATAAAGCAGCCCCTAACCTATATAAAAACATTCTTACCCTCATTCTAACTCATTCTAATCCTCAAAACTTAACTTTTCTCTTTAAATTCAAACTTCCCTAATTAATATATAAACTGACCCCACACTTGAGTAAAGGTAAAATTGAAACTTATTTAAGGTATCAACTTGTCCTAATACTCTTAAAACAAGTTTCAACCTTTGTATTGCTAGAGTTCTTCAATATTCTCTTTCGGTTCTTCATAGAAAAGATATCTTTCTCAACTCCTAATGGTCATATATTGGTTTATCTATTGTTTAACTTATTTGATATGTGTAATCCATTGCAAAATTTAAATAAACTACATTTTTGTATATAGGATCCTCGAAGTAGTCTAAAATCATAATGTAGGGTCGTGTTTTGAAGATAAATCTAATGTTATGCCCTAACCGGAAGTTGAACTTGAATGAATGAAACAAATACTATTAGTTAATCATGTTTGTTTACTTTAAAATTCAAGATTCTTTATTAGTGTATGAACATTGAACTTGTTGGTATTTCAAAAATTAAGGAAAAAATCAAACTTTTTGAATTTGGAGTTTTTCTTCAACTTTTACTCTCTTGAAATTTGTTGGAAACTAATGATTGATTTTTTGGGTACATACAACACCTAAAGCAGTGAAGAAGATGAAGGCCAGTACTTCGAGATGATGGGAAGTATCTCCCAAGCGTAGTGGTTCAGTAGAGGAGAACCCAAGGTAATGACGTAGAGACACTGCAGTTGAGATGACACGTAGAGTCACATGAGGACTGACTCGCCAGGCTGCTCAGTCAACTACATCCCGACCGAGGATGAAGCCCGCACAGATGCCATCACCACATACTTCTCCACCTAACAATGATGATGATGACAATGAGGCAGAGACTGATTCTACTCCACAGGTTGTTACTCAGGACCCCCAGTCTAATGGGAGATCCCTAGATTTATCTGATGAGGTTGAGAAGGAATATTTATCTGTGGTGCCCTAGTTTGAGGAGGGTACCACTACTAATGTACAAGAGACAAAGGCACTGACAGTGCCCAAGAAAACACACAGGTTTATGTTGTCTTATAAAGTAGTAAAGTGGCTTCAAGAAAGCCCAAGTATCGATCACTCAGGGACTTGTGTTCGCCAACTATCTAATTCTAGTTTAACAAATTGAGGAGAGTAAACAATAGAGTTTTAGAATTGCATATTAAAATAAACTAAACTAATGTGGAAAATTAATAACTTAGGACAATCAATGGATAAAAACCCAGGGTTAAGTCTTACGAACAATCATACTATGTTATTGAATTTCATTCGTAGACTCGCCTCTCTTAGTTATTGATTCGTAGGGTTAATTGCATGATTATGGTCTCCCGACCCCTAACTTTTTACATGATTTTGATATTACAACTACATCATTGAGCGGGGATATAATAATCCAATTAAGTTATTAAAGTAATGGTCTTGCGTTGAATCAAGTAAGTCATCTGAGTATATCCCTGTCCTAGATGCTAATTCAAATTCTTTATTTAATAAAAGAATAAAAATAACACTTTATTTATTCCCATATTCTATCTCCATATTTCCTCTCCCAAGGTTAAAAGGTGACAATTGATGTAATCTAAGGGTAACTAATCCTTAAAATAGTTAAATTAAGAATAAATAAACAACCAATAATGATAAGCAAATTAAATGAAACTAATTCAAAACAAAAGTATTCATGATCTTGGCCTTAACCCCGAAATGGGAGTTTAGCCATGAATGGAAATATTCATCATCCAATCCCTTGGAGTGATGATACAAACCATACAAAAAACTAAATTAAAGAATGATAAAACCTAAAAAGAAGTTGTGGTAGCCTCCAATGATGTCCAAAGTGATCTAGGGCACTCCACGATTATTAAAATAGAGTTTAGGACATTATAGTTATAGTATACAAATCATAACCCTAATTGGACTAGGTTTCCACATCATTTTCCTTCAGCTGGGCAAAATTATCCTGATTTTGGTGGTCACTGCATTGCGCTGACATGCCAGTTCACAATTATCATATAGTCTGTGAAATTCCAATGGCTTGTTGCGATTTCAACGTGTCACGGAGCCTCCTAGAATCCCAATATCAGATACACACATCATATATTAATGAATCCATTGGATCTTTTCATGAATCCATTGGCCACTCCTACTTGTCGCACGCGCTCAATACTTTCCAGGGGTCTAAAATTCCGTCTAACTTGTATCTTGTGCTTCCGTGGTGATTTTTGAGCCTTCTTGAGTTGTTTATACTTGATTTGAAACTTTTATATCATTCATATATCATCATAATACATTAAAAAAGCATCTGATAGAGTTAAAAACAATAATTTAGAGCTCAAAACAACACAACATACTCAATGATAAACTTGAAACATGAGCTAAGCATAGGCTAATTTCACATTAAGCTTTAACTTATTGTTTTGACTATTTTCTTGATCCAATTGACCCTTGAACATTATAAATAAGTTTTTTTACATGTAAATACATAATAACAACCTTCAGAACTCAATACAACGCTTTTGAACCGAACATAAGAGACTAGACAAACATCTAGCTCAAGCTAGTTACACTAGTTTTCTCGGTTGACTTCTAAATCATCAATTTGCATCAAAACTCATGTGAAACAACCATTAAACATTGTAAACACATACTTGGACACATAAATGTTCATTTATATCATTATCAACACATATAGCATAAGAATCATCCTCAAAACAATGGTAAAAAGGCTAAAATAGTAACGCTAGAATGCTTAAATACACCCAACATCACCAACCCACACTTAAAGCCTATCTCGTCCTTGAACAACTCTTAACTATAAACACCATCAGATGAAAAGAATCCACACTTCTACTACATGTAAGAAATTCAAGCAAGCACTGTAATGCCTACACGGAATGCAAGTTCACAACACTAAGTATGTTATACACAATTGAAAGCTCAAGAATCCTATTTTCAAACATCCTAGCCTAACGAATGGACTCCACGAGTGGAAAAGTCATGCATATTTATCATGAATCACCCATAGTCATCAAACATGTGCCCCTCAAAAGAAGAGAGTTACCCATAATTACTCACAATAATGCAATTTATAACAATGGGTACAAGAATCAAATTACGCTCAGTCTCACAAAGAATTCACACGTTACAAACAATGAACCATAGGCTTTCCCTTAGTGTAGTGCTCCACTAATATCGGAATGATGAATTTAGGATCAAGTAGGTCTTTTTCAGGTTGCAATGTAAGCTATGGGAAGGGTAGAAACTATTTGGGAATAGTGACTAACCTCTCTAAGTGATTTAATAAAGTACATTAAACAATTAAAACCAATCTTCAACAACCAAATTTCAGTTTTTCAACTACACATACCTTTTATTTTTGCGCCCCATCTCTTCTATGAATTTTCACAAACACTTGGTGGACGCATAGTTTACTATCACAAGAATTTATTTTTCTCATTTTTTTCTAAAATGGAAATATTTCTAACATAACTTATATCACATCAATCCACCACACATCAATTATAATCACCAATAACTATTTCCTTGGGGCATCAATTTCACTTTTTTCTTCTTCAATTACTCAAACTCCTTACTAAATAAATTTATTTTCATTAAAGTACTTAGGAGCTTTTTGGATCAAATTTTGGTCTATAAAAAAAGGGATTAGGCTACTTATTAGGCTACAAAGAAAAAGCTAAAGGCTCAATGGGGATTAACTAGGACAATGCACAAGGTTAGGAGAAATAGAAGGTATAAAACAAGGCTATCTAAGTAATGCCTATATCATCTCCTAAACCCACACACTTTATTTCACTTTGCACACACACCGGACAAGTTCTAGACATCGCATGCAACAACAAATATACAAATACCTTACACGCATATGTCACATGCTCAAATCAATAGGGTCATCATAAAATCTCAACCAAACAATAACATGAATTCACAATTTAAGCCACAAGAACAAGAGTCAAAAACCTGAGCCTAGGAGTATCAAAAATTATAATTCGCTTATTCAGCATGCTTTTACAAAGAAAAATACTTTCCCTAGGTAATCAAAAATAGCACCAACAAGAATATCTTCCTTATTCTTTTTGCCAAAAATTTTAAATTGAGCCAAAAATTTGAGAATTCCCCACCCCACACTTAAAAATCTACTTTTTCCCCAAAGTTAATTTAAAAGTAGGAAATAGAAATACTTCCTGAGGCCTCTAGGTCTAGCTAGTAGCATCTTTTTGCATGAATGGGTTCCATGGGACCCCACACTCAATTTTTACCATGCTCCTTAGCTCAAGTTTATGGTACTCAAACTTCCCATGAAGTTGTGACTCAACGAAAAACAAAAACTATGTGAAATAAAAACTAAAAACTGAAAATAAAAAATACCTATTAACTAGCGTTGCCTCCTAAGTAGCACCTGATTTAGTGGCACAGCATGACCCAACTCAACTCAACCATATTCTTTCATCCTTTTACCCTCTTTTAGGAGCCATTCTTTCATTTGTTTTAGAAAGAAATTAGGTATTCGGTAGAGGTTTTTAGTTACTTAGGCACCCTACACTTTTTCTTTTCAAACACATTGATCATACTTAAATCTTTATATAAGGGATTTTCAATAAGGGCCTTGTAAAAATCAAATAGAACCTCTTCATCATCTACTCTCATCTTAACTATGCCTTCTCTGACATCAATCAAAGCTCCTCCGAATGCTAAGAAAGGATGTCCTAATATGATTGGTACTTTTTCGTCTGCAACAAAATCAAGAACAAAAAAATCAGCAGGATTAACAAATTTACCAACCTTTATGAGGACATCCTCAATGATTTAATTCGGATATACTATGGATCCACCTGCGAGCTGCATAACCACTCGTGTCGCTTAAGGGTCTCCCAAGACCAATTTTCTAAACAATGATAGTGGCATCAAATTTATGCTTGCCCCTAATTCACTCAATACAGGAACCTCTTTACTCCCAATTTGAATTGGGATGGCGAACTTCTCTTGATCTTTCAATTTCTTAGGGATTTTATGGGACATCACTGTGGTACACTCTTAAGTGAGTTTTATAGCTCCCACATCTTGCAATTTCACCTTCTTAGCAACCATATCCTTCAAGTACTTTTCATACTTTGGTGAACTTTGAAGAACATCTAGCAAAGGTATATTAATATGAAGATATTTAAATGTGTCAAAAAACTTTTTGAACATTGCATCCTCCTTCGCTTTAATTTGACTTTAAGGGAAGGGTAGTGGCATAATTTTCTTCTTCTCTGTTTTAGCAACTTATTCATTCAAGTACCCAGACTTCCTTTAATTTTCAGAAACTTTGTCATTTACCTATTGGGTCATCATATCTGCATCAACCTCCTTAGTTTCCTATGTAGGTTATTCATGAAGCTTTTTACCACTCCTCAAGGCTAGTGCCATAACCTGCTTTAAATTTTTTGTATCATCTAGCATACCATCCTAAGGCCTAGTATTGAATGCTTGCTGCAACTTCCTAATCTGGAACTCTAAATTTTCCTAGGCCGCTTGTAAATTTTTCATATCTGCAGTCAACTGTGGTTAACTAGATAAAATCTACTTTATCAATTCTTCCATGTTGCTAGTTACTGATTCCCTTATGCTTGTGGTTGCTGAATTTGTTATTGTTGGTCATTCAATGGATGAGTCTACCACTTTATATTGTAAGCATTACCATAATTTGACCTTTGATCAGTACCCAGATACATGACTGACTCTAAATTTGAAACACCCATGGTCATTGAATGACCATTATTTACATAGATTTTACACTAACCTGCAGCTTGTTGGATGACATTGAGTGTGGCTGCAGGTTGTGAAGCTCCTAATTTTAGGCTGCTCAACTAAGTGTTTATCATATTCTACAATGTTGTAACCTAAGTTTATAAGGCCGTGAATTGGTCCACCTCAAACACACCTGCAATCCTTTTAATGGCAGTTCTAGAATTTGAATGCCATTTCGGATTTCCTTGTGCTATGCAGTCCAACAATATGTATAAATCATGATATGTCCAGCCCAGTGCTTGACCACCTGCAACTGAATTTAGCAATTTTTTTATTGTGGTCAATAGCCTCTACAAAAGTATGTGCAAATATCTCATTGGACTATTGGTGGTAAGAAAAATCTCAGAGAAGATCCTTGAAGTGTTCCCAAGAATGATAAAGGTTCTCGCCTGGCCATTTTCTAAAGCTCATGATCTCATTGTAAAGTTTTAGAGTCCTACCAGATGGGAAGAATCAGATAAGGAACTTTTTAGCCAAGCTGTCCCATGATGTGATTGAATTTGATGGCTTCGAATTCAATAACTTTTTAGCTTTGCCAATAACGAAATTAGAAAAGAGTTTCATCCTCAGATAATCAGCATTCATATCTGCTGGAATGTATATGTCAGTGATCTCGATGAAATTGTGCAAGTAGACCTGTGGATCTTCATGTGCCAACCCATTGAACTGCCCACTGCTTATCAATAGCTTTACCATATTATTTTTGATCTCTAACCTCCCTCCAGTAGCTGGTTTCTTAAAAAGTGATGTTAGATTTCTCGAAAGTGGGTTTGACAATTCCCAAACTGTTCTGCGTGCTTTTTGTTCTGCAGCCAAAATAGCAGGATTCTCTTAGTCTTCGTGGATTTGAAGGTTTCTCGGGAGAAGGTTTGCTTCCCTCATTCATTGATGGTAAAGTTGCTTGAGTTCTAGGTTTAGTAGAACCAACGCTCGATCCCTTGTCAGCTTATTATTCTTTTAACCTATTTCCTGCAAATCACAAAAACAAGACAAAGCATAAAAACACCAAATAAATCTAAAAGTAAAATAAAATAAACAATTGACAAAATACAAGTCCCCAATAACGGTACCAAAAACATGATAGCACCCAAGTGCACAAGATAGTGTACGTGGTCTTATCAAGTAGTAAAGTGGCTTCAAGAAAGCCCAAGTATCGATCTCTTAGAGACTTGCATTCGCCGACTATCTAATTCTAGTTTAACAAATTGAGGAGAGTAAACAATAGAGTTTTAGAATTGTAAATTAAAAATTAATTAATCTAATGCGGAAAAGTAATGAATTAGGAAAATCAAGGCATAGAATACCAGGGATAAGGCTTTTGAACAATCATACTACGTTACTAAATTTCATTCGTTGACTCTCTCATCTTGGTTGTTTATTCATAGAGTTAAACGCATGATTATGGTCTCCCAACCTTTACCCATTTACCTAATTTGGATAATATAACTACATCGAGTGCGGATATAATAATCCAATTAAGTTAATAAAGCTATCATCCTATGTTGAATCAAGTACACATCTAAGTATATCCCTATCCTAAACGCTAATTCAAATTCTTTATTTAATAAAAGAATAAAAAACATATTTTATTTATTCCCATGTTATATGTCTCTATTTCCTCTCCCGAGATCTAAAGGTTAACAATTGATGTTTTCTAAGGGTAGTTAATCCTTAAAATAGTTAAATTAAGAATAAATAAACAACCAATAATGATAAATAAATTAAACAAAATTAATTCAAAATGAAAGTATTCATGATCTTGGCCATAACTCCGGAAAGGGAGTTTATCCTTGAATGAAAATATTCAACATACAATACCTTGGATTGATGATACAAATCATACAAAAAACTAAATTGAAGAATGATAAAACCTAAAAAGAAGTTGTGGTAGCCTCCAATGATGTCCCAAGTGATCTAGAGTGTTCCATGATGATTCAAAAGAGTTTGGGACGTTATATTTATAGTATGGAAGTCATAACCTCAATTGTATTATATTTCCACCTTTTTTTCCTTCAGCTGGGCAGAATTATCCCATTTTGGTGGTCACCGTGTCAAGCTGACATGCCAGTTCACAATTGTAAAAAAAATCTGGCAAATTCCAGTGTCTCATTGCGATTTTAACACGTCACAAATCCTTTTTAAACCCAATTATAAGATACACACACCATATATTAAATAATTTAAGCCTTTTATGAATCCATTGGTGTTTTTTATGCATCCATTGGCAACTCTTACTAATCACACGAGCTCAATACTTTGTAGGGGTCCAAAATTGTGTCCAGCTTGCATTTTGTACTTCTGTGGTCATTTTCGAGCCTTCTTGAGTTGTTACACTAGATTTGAAGCTTTTATATCCTTCATATATAATCATTATCCATTCATAAAACATCCTATAGCATTAAATACAATAATTTAGCGCTCAAAACAACACAACATCCTCAACGATGTACTTGAAACACGAGCTAAGCATAGGCTAAATTCACATTGAGATTTAACTTATTGTTTCGACTCTTTTCTTGATCCAATTTACCCTTGAACATTATAGCTAAGTTTTTTTTACATATAAATGCATAATATCAACCTTAAGAACTCATTAAAACACATTAGAACCTAGCATAAGAGACTAGACAAATACTTAGCTCAAGCTTGTTACATTAGTTTTCTCGGTTAACTTCTAAATGATCAATTTGAATCAAAACTCATGTGAAACCACCATTAAATATTATAAACACATAATTGGACATATAAATTCTCACTTATATCAGTATCAACATATATAGCATAATAATCATCCTCAAAACAAGTCTAAAAAGGCTAGAATAGTAACTCTACAATGCATAAATACACCCAATATCAGGTACCCCAATATGATGAAGGTAATAAGAAGACTTCCCATGATTATTCAGTACATTAGAGTCTCTTTCTTGCATCTGTCCTAGATGCACCTTCCAAGGAGGGGCATCAAATGTGGTATGTGGAAGGAAAACGGTGTATATTTTTTGCAGAGACAGTTGTATTTACAACATAGGTAAGACTTTTAGGTGAATTTATATGGAGCATCGGATTGACCTATCGAGGGTAGATCTTTTACCATAGTTGTGGCTGGTATTTGATGTATATTAGCTAGAGTGGATAACAAAGCCACTTATTTCCTATAGCCTGGCCATGGTATGGGGGATTGATGCTTCCTATTGAGTTACCATAGTCATTCCTATAAACGGATATCAAGGCCTAAATAGATTTTATCGATAGACATAGCTTGATAATCCACTAGTTACAGGGTTCACAATTGATATTACGGAGGAGAATATTCATAGATTTATCTTTAGCCAAGATTATATCTTTCCTGTATCTACAACTGGGTGTAAGCTTTGACTGAGGATTACATATGATCGAGATATCATGCTGAAGGATGAGCACTAATAGGAGAGAATTAAGATAGCTAGGTGGATAGACAATTATATTTCACTATTGGGTGATACGACCCCATGGATCAATGGGAAAACTATGATAAAAAAGGGCCTCTTGACAGTGGAGGTCATATTTGGGTGTTGTTGATTAGATACTAACTGATAACCACTACTTGGGATAATATATTAATGTGGGAGAGAGAAACACTAGTTGCCTATTTGATGGCCAGTTCTGATGTTGAATTTGATGCTATTATCCAACACGAGTTACATGATAGAGCCTTTGGGGAATTATCTAATCTGCCCTTTCCTTGCTTGATTTAGAGGCTATATAATAAGGCCGATATGCCTGAGATGCCAGAATAAATGAGAGGGTAGCTATGTAAATGACTTCACAGATGAGGACGACGTAGTGTCTAGCACGTCCAGGCTCTTCAAAGAGATTAAGAAAATAAACAGAAGTACCAAGGGCGATGAATGAAGGCACAATAATTTTTGTAGAGCCTACTGAGGCACATCGAGATAATATGGGTGTTAGTATTGGCATAGAGATATTAGAGAAGCGAGAGGCTCCTGATATGAGTACACAGGGTGAGGGCACTTAGGCTAAGGTAGGTCACCAATTTGATGACCTGCTAGCATCTTTTAAGCCCAAATTATCATGCTTTTCCATTGATTTGATGGTACTGTCTTAGTTAGAGACGTTTGGCCATGAAAATTTTTCTTTTTTTTCAAAAATTTTTTTGGAGTTGAAAATTATGGTGTTTGGCCATGAAAATTCGGAAAATAATTCCGGACATTTTTTTGAAAAGGGAAAACAAGTTTTTGGTGTTTTCCTAATTTTCCAATTCCAATTCTAACTTTTATTCTAATTACATATAACCCTAATATTTTAAATTTTTACGTAAAACTCTCCCTATAACATTATTTTTTCAATATCATGTATATAATAGTTTTAAAGAATAAGATAATTATAATTTCAAACTTAATGCTATCCTAATTAATATATATCTCTTTTTCTCTCTCATCATTAATTTTCTCCCTTATTTAAGACATTATTTTACTGTTAATGATCCTAATTTCTATAATTTACTAATAATAATAATAATAATTTTTCTATTGTGATATGGATATTTAACGAAGTAATTAATAATGGATAATCATTTTCTATATTTATGGAATTAATAAAGTTGTAGCAGATTAATTTACCACTGCCACAAATTATCATTTTTAATTTGATTATATATATTATATTGTGTACATCTTTATTATACTACTCAAATATAAATAGTTTATACCATATATATGCTAAAAATATAAATTGGTGATACATATATTTCATAAAAAAACATGTCGTATTTAACAAACTTATACTTTAAACAACAACGGATACCTTTAAATACCATAATACTTGGTATCTTTCTACACAAAGTATTATATTTATACCCATAAATATATAAAGTATTATATTTATAACATAAATATGAAAAGTATGTTATATATGAAGTTTATACCATGTATATACCATATACACACATATATAAATATACAAAGTATAAAGAAACATACTAAGCATATTTATATATTTATGGTATATGATATAATATACCATAAATATGCAAAGTATGTTTAGCATAGAAATAATTTGTTCATACACAGTAAAATCTTTCATGTATAACAAAATTAAAGAAATAAATTAGCAGAACCCTAAAATATAATAACAACTCATCATTTCCTGTTTCTTAGAAACGGAAAATAAAGGAAATAAATTAAATAAATTTCTCAAAAAATAAATTTATTTGAAAGATAAAATTTGTTACCTAAAAATACGAAATAGTGATCTGTTAATTGATCTGTAAATATAACATCCATATTTAAAATTTTCAAATATGAGAAAATGGCTATTAATGTTAATATTATATATGTCATAATTCAAATTCATTAAATATGACCATGGATATGTAATTATTTTTACAAAAGTGTCTAATTGTGTTCTTTTTCCATTAGTAGGTAAATTTTTGTTGGGTGATTTTGATAGTTTGTTAAAGTTGGGGCATAAAAGCATATTTTAAAAAGTTTTTTCAAAATTCAAAAAAAAATTCAAAAAAGAAATGGTCAAACTCAACTCCAACTCTGAAAAATTTTAGTTTTCATGGAGAAAAGGCTACTAAATGTCCATTTATGTAGGTAAAAGTAAAAAGAGAAGATTGGGTAGGTTATTCAAGTCATCAAGAGGCCAAATATGAAGGAAATAAGTCATCCACTTGTTATCCATTGTGAATCCGCTTCACATCTGCTTTGGAGCTGCTAGCTATATGCTCTCTGTCTGCTCTTCATCCACTTTGGATCCGCTTAAGCAGATCAAGAATAAGGTGGCAGTTTTGTAATTTTCATCAAATGTAGAGTGGAGTTTAAAAGGGGTCTTTTAGCTCATTTTTGAAGACCTGGTTTTTCATGTTTTGAAGATTGCCTCCCTTTTAGCTCTTAGCTTTTTTCTTCTCTTTTAGCACTTATCTTTTCATCTTTTGAGAATTTTTTAATAAACTTGAATGAAAAATACATGGTAGTGATTTTCTATTGAAGAATTATTGAAACCCCATGTATGGAATTACATTGTCCCTATCTCTCATGGATGGCGTTAATGATAACTTTGGTATATTGTTATCCCTTTTATCTTTGAGTAGCTAAATTTCAATCTTGGGGTTATGTTTGCTTAGGTAGTAGTAGGTTATCGGTTTTAGCTAATTATTTTTCTAATTAGTTAGCTATGATGGGTGTTGCATTTATTTCATGAATTAATTGAGAGTTGAGGGTTGCAAACTCCAACCACCCTACAACCCATGTCATTCTTGAAAGAGAGGACATTAGTGAGGAATAAGTGTAACCAATAACTTGATTCATTTTATTTAATGATATCTTATAGACTTAAGGATGTCAATTGAGGAAATAGATGTAGAGAATCGTCTCACTTATGAGGTGTTCGAAAGAACCTATTTGTCAAATTTGGTGTTGTAATTGAAAGATTGACACTAATAAATTAACATCTAGCCTACCCATTATTTTTAGCTAAAAGTTGAATAAATGGCTAAATACCTATTCATGATCCCACACCTATAATTGCATAACTGCAAGGCTTATTCTCAAATGAATTCACTCTTAGCATTCTTCAACATCAAGATAGTGCACTAAAATTGAAGTAGTTTCCATTTATAAACACATTCAAACTAAATCTCCCCCATTTTACATTTATGCTTGCTTTATTCACATTATGCGTCATCTTTTAGTAAACTATTAATACTCTTGAGTTTTGAATTTCATGCTTTCACTCATTGTGAATTCGACCCCAACCTAAGTTGGGCTATTATATTGACAAAGATCGCTTATACCTATTCAAGAGTGTAATTTGAACGTTATAAAAATGGCGCCATTGCCGGGGAGTGAAACATAATTTTCACTTTTGAAGTATTTTTAGTTACTTTGGGTTAGCCGTAGCATTTTATTTTACATTAGTTGGTACTTTTGTTCTTTCTCAGTTGCATATAACAGTATACATGATACTATGAGCCAACACGGTAGTAATGTCAGGACGGTTGATGGATATCTTGAGATTGAGGATCACCTTAGTAATGCGGGCCGAGCTAGTGCTATTTGTATTCTACCGGTGGAAGAAAATGGAGTGTTTCACATTACTAGCATGATGCTTTATTTGCTTCAAATGAAAGGGTTATTTGAAGTCCAATATCATGCGGATACTAATCTATAATTGAAGAATTTTATTGATGTGTGTTCTCAATTTGACATAGAGTCAATCCGGTTCTTCTTTTCCCATTCTGTTTGGAGGGAGAAGCGGTCTTATGGTTTCGGTCTTTGCCTGTAGGATCTATCACTACTTGGAGTTAGCTCATGGAGGCATTCTTAGAAAGATATTTTCCTCTTTTCTGGATGTTGCAACTAAGGGATGAAATCATCAACTTTCATCAACTAAATGGAAAACCATTATATAAGGTTTGGCAATGATTCAACAACATGTTAATGCAATACCCAAATCAAAAGGTTTTGAATAAGATGCTTTTACAAATTTTTTATAGGGAATTAGATCAATTGAACAAGGTGGTAGTCGATAATGCCACTGGGGGTTCTCTTGTTAGGCTATCGTATGGTGTTGCATCAACTTTATTAGATCAAGAGACCAAGAAAAGTAAAGGGCACCACACAAGAGACGCCAAGGTGTCTATGGGGGCTTCCTCTGGATGTTTTGTGAGCCAAGAGCAAAAGAAAAAAGATAAAGAAATAGATGCAAATTGTCTAAAGTAATGATGCAACTTGATCTTCTTATCAAGCATGTGATAGGGGATCCTCCAATGTCAGTTAACGTCATTGCTTCTAATAGTTCTAAATCTTATGATGATGAGGAAACAGAGTCTCTTGATAATGAAATTCGGTTCTTGTCGAACCAATCGGGGGATTCCTGCCCTACCTACCAAAGGCAAGGTGGGAATCATGGTTGGAAGGAAAGAGATCATGATATAGATTAGCGTGATATAGATCATGATAGAGATCATAATTAGAGAAATAAGGAGAGAGATTATGATCAGTATATACCTCCACATAATCGAGCAAAGGGTAAAAAGTCAATTCCAATTAACCCGGATAAGCTCAAAAGTGAAGATGTCCTTGCTCAGATTTTAATAGGTTTTAAGAGGACTGACTAGATAGTGAGAGAAATAAAAGGTGACTTATCACAACTATATCAAATGGTGACATCTCACCCGGCCTTTAACAATCAACTCAAAACTCAATTTTGCCAAATCTCAGCATAACTTAATGCAAGACCAAAGGGTGGATTACCTAGTGACACGATTGTCAATCCTAAAAATGATGCTCACATCACGGATATTGTCACTAAGAGTGGTCAAACTCTTGGTAAAAATGTTGTTGATCTTGGTGAAGACCCCAATGAAAAGAAAAATAAAGAACAAGACAATGCAAAAATAAAGCGGCTAGAAGAGCCAATTGATAATAATCCAAAGCCTGATGAGACAAGGGTTTAACGACCAATGGTGGTTAAAGAAAATGTTAAAAGTGAGAAAACTCCAAAGGAGATTGAGGATGATATTGCAAAAATGAATTAAAATCCAATTGTTCCATGGCCACAAATCAAAATTCCTCCCTCATTCCCACAAAGGCTCAAGAAGAAGGATGATGATACCAAGTTTAAGAAGTTCCTTGCAAAGTTTAGCAATTTATTGATGAATATTCCATTGCTAGAAGCCTTACAAGAAATGCTTGGTTATGCTAAATTTATGAAGGACTTGGTTATGAAGAAGTGAGTCATGAATTTTTAAACAATTGAGGTAACCCACAATTGTAGTGCTATAATGTCTAGCTCAATGGTGATGAAGAAAGATGATTCGAGTGCATTTACTATTCCTTGCACAATCGAAGTCTACAAATTTGGAAAATTGTTATGTGATCTTGGGGCAAGTATTAATTTGATACCATTTTCCATGTTTCAAAAGCTAGGCTTGGGTGCTCCTAAGCCTACTATTATGAGGCATCTAATGGCTAATCGTTCAATCAAAAAGCCCATGGGCGTTGTTGTATGATATTTTGGTGAAAGTTGACCGATTAATCTTTTCATCCAACTTCATTATTCTTGATTATGAGATTGATCATGAGGTACCAGTCATCCTTGGTAGACATTCTCAGCTACCAGAAAGGCATTAGAGGATATGGAATGTGGGGAGATGAAAATTTGGGTGAACAATGAAGAAGTATCCTTCAATGTAAGTCCATGAAGTAACCTATGGACTTATTTCGGTGATTGATGTGGTTGATGATGAGGTAGATAACACCGTTGAAATGGATCTTGTGAATGACCCCTTGGTTGGTGTGTAGTAGAACCTTAGAAGTGAGGTGGTTGAAGAATATAATAAAGCGGTAGCTTCAATGACGGGTCTTGGATCTTACACCAAGAACCCGATCAAATTAGATCTTGATTTGAAAAATCGTAAGAGTCCACCTGCAAAGTCATCTATTATTGAACCACCTCAACTCAAAATTAAGTCATTACCATCCCGCCTCTAATATATGTTCTTGGGTGAGGATAATGCATTACCAATCAGTGTAGCGGGTGATCTTGAACCTTGTCAAGTGGATGGCTTGAAATCAATTGTGAAAAAGTTTGTTCTTCCCATAGGATGGACTATCACAGACATTATAGGCATTTTTTCTCATAAAATCAAGCTAAATATTGATCATGTTCCTAGTGTGGAACACCAATGGCGACCAAATCAACCGATGTAAGAGGTGGTCAAGAAGGAAATAATTTAGTGGCTTAATGCGGGAGTTTTCTACCGAATTTAAAATATCACATGGGTGATTCCAGTGCAATGTATTCCTAAGAAGGGCTACATGATAGTGGTCCAAAGGTTGAGGTGTTCTCTAAGTTATCTCCAACGATCTTTGTGAAGGGCGTTAAAATTTTTCTTGATCATGTCGGGTTCTATCGGGGCTTCATTAAAGATTTTTTGAAGATTTCTCACCCTTTGTGAAAGCTTCTTGAAAAGGAGGAAAAATTTGAGTTTGACGGTGATTGGGTTAAAGCTTTCAATTGTCTCAAGGAACTCCTTGTGTCGGCTCCTATCATAGTAGCCCTGGATTGGTCATCGCCCTTTAATTTAATCTGTGATGCAAGTATTATTGCTCTAGGTGTAGTTTGGGCCAAAGAAAAGAGAAGTTGTTCCACCCAATCTATTATTCAAGCAAGACGTTGAATGATGCTCAACGTAATTATAAGGTTACGGAACAAGAGCTGTTAGCGGTGGTGTATGCTTTTGAGAAATTTTTGACTTAATTGTTTGGTATGAAAGTGGTTGTAAACACGAACCACGCCACTATTCGATATCTCACGGCAAAGAAAGAGCCAAAACCTCAATTGATTAGTTGGATAATGCTTTTGCAAGAGTTCGATTTTGAAGTGAAAGATTGAAAAGGGTGCAAAAATAAAGAAGCCGACCACCTTTCCCGCATTGAATCCAATGATGAAAAGTGAGGTTAGATTGATATTGAAGACACCTTCCCCAATGAGCTAGTCATGTTACTTTCGGGGAGTATTACATATTGGTATGCAGATTATGCAAACTATATTATGAGCGGTGTGCTTCCCAATGAGTTAAATCATTATCAAAAGAAGCAGTTTCTATTTGATGTGAAAAAGTATTTTTGGAATGAACCATTCTTGTTAAGGGAGTGTGCGGATGGTATGATCCATAGGAGTGTCATGGAAGCATAAATGAAAGATATTCTTGATGCTAGTCACTCCTCTCCATTCGGTGGTCATTATGGTAGGATCCGAATGGCCGCTAAGGTCCTTCAAAGTGGATATAATTGGACCACCCTTTATAAAGATACTTATGAAATGGTCAAAATATACTCTCAATGCCAAGTGAAATGTGGTGTTTCGAGGAGGCACGGGATGTCTATTAAGCCGAGTCTCGCGGTTGAACTAATTGATGTGTGGGGGGTCGACTTCATGGGCCCCTTTGTGAGCTTATATGGTAATAAATATATCTTGGTAGCCATTGATTATGTCTTGAAATAGGTGGAAGCCATTGCTTTACACATCAATAAAGGCAATAGTGTTACCATTTTCTTAAAGAAGTACATCTTTACAAGGTTTGGGACTCCAAGGGAAATTATTAGTGATGGAGGCTCTCATTTTTGTAATCGGGTCTTCGGTGATTTACTTGAAAAGTATGAGGACAAGCATAAGGTTGCTACTCCTTATCATCCCCAAAGTAGTGGCCAAGTTGAAGTCTTGAATCATGAAATAAAGTCCATCCTTTAGAAAATAGTGAATCTTGGTCGTACGAATTGGGAAAGGCAACTCAATGATGCTCTTTGGGCATATAGAATGGCCTATAAAACTCCTATCGATATGTCCCACAGCTAATTGGTGTCTGGGAAGGTTTGTGTCTTGACCATTGAGTTAGAACATAAGGATTTATGGGCTTTGAAGAAGTAGAATATGGATTAGGAGGACGCTTCGAAATCGAGAGTGAATCAACTTTATGAGTTGGACGAGATTCAGCTCAAAGCATATAAAAGTTCCGTGTTCTACAAAGATAAGATGAAGAGGTGGAATGATGACAAAATCTTAAAGCAAGAGTTTCATGTGGGTGATGATGTCCTCCTCTTCAAGTCTTGATTGAAAATCTTTGCGGGAAAGCTTAGATCGAAGTGGTCAAGCCCATTTGCTATCGTAATTGTTTACCCGAGTGGAATTATTGAGTTTGAAGATCATGAAAAGAAGAAATTCATGGTGAATGGCCAACGATTAAATCACTATTATGTGGGTGGACCCAGATCGACTAAGGTTGAGTCACTTTGTTTCAAAGAACCAAAATGATGATCAAGTAATGTCGTGCCACGACTTTAACTATGATATTTCTTGGGAGGTAAATAAATATTTAGTTTTGATGTTTTTAATGTTTATAATATTAATTTTAGTTTAGTGTTGTTTGATACAGAAAATATTATAAAATTTAGGCACGAGAAGGTTGGCTTGGAGGCTCGACACTAAGCTCCGAACCTTGAAATGTTGAGGGAAAAGTCATGCATTAAACTGGAGCAACCCGCGCTGCACCTACTTGAGCAGGCCAGCCATAGGTGCTAAACATTTCAGATGCAGATAGCCTACTTTTGGAATGAATTCACAGCAGCTAAACTGCATGATTCTACGCCGGACTTGTTGCAGCAATCCAGTCGCATATCAAGCATAGATAGAGTGAAGGGCAAACTTGTTTTTCTGGTGCAATAATCTATCCCGACCTGCACTGGAACTGCTCTAGCAGTCCAGACGCCGGTCCATCTTACCTTGGTCACAAGTGAGCTGATACACACTGTCAAAGTATGCACTGAAACTAATTCAACAGTCCAGTCCCAGATTCACAGTATTTGGCGCGCTGGTCTCTTAAAAATCCAGTGACGTATTAAATAAATGGGTTGGTTTTGTTAGGCTGACCCTACCCGATCAACCCAAAAAATTTTTAAACACTTAAAATAGAGCCCAAACAGCCCAATCTTCTAATTTTTTTATTACAACCCCTTTTCAACGTTCCTTTCTCTCAAACTCAATATTCTCTCTTTCTTTGTCAACAATTGAGCTAGTAAGATGTGTAATAATTCTTTTAGACTTGTTCTTAAATTTTTCTGTTATCTTAAATCAAGAAAGGTATGTTCTCTGATGAATTAACTTGGGGATTCTCTCCAAGATGGACATAGGGCTTCATATCTTAGGATGATTTGTCACTTGAATTAAGTTTTTGTGAGCTTATTGGGATGATTAATACTTATCGGAATAATTATTTTGTCACTGGGGCCTTGTTTTACTTATTTGATTCGTGATACTTTCTTAAATGAAGCTTGTGCACCATTTGTTTGATAAAATGTCCATTGAACCTTTCTTTCTTATTTTGTGTGGTTGTGGCTTAAGTATGATAATATGGGCATCTTGAATATGTTCAGCGATGATTTGATGAAATAATCTTGTTCTCTCGAGCTCTTATTCTCTTTCTCCCATGTTCTTGATTGGGATGCCCACTATGTGTTTGATGAAATGACATTAATAGAGGAATATGTTGTATGATTGTGATGAACAATGTGACTTTCCTTAGGACATGGTGTGGTCATTTATTATGCATCAATTTGGGTCCAAATAAACCTAATAATGAAATAGTTAGTAGTCATTGATTCAGGGATATTGTTGTGAAATAAGGCATCAATTGTTCTTGTTGGTCATTAAGCCTAACCGGAAAACATGAATGTTTTCCTTGCCCTATGATATATTGGATGACATCATTCTTAAGGGTATTGGTCATTCTTGTTTCCGTTAGAGGTTATGGATGTCCTATGTGCGAGTTTTGGAAATGTGAAGATTGTGAGGCAATGTTGTGCCTAAACGATAAAGTGTTGTAATAAAGGAAACCCATGGAATCTAGTTATAAGTTAACTTGAATCTTTCAATAATTTTTTTTTATCGTTATTTTCTTGCATAACTTATAAAATTCCAAAAAACTTGTTTTACCTTTTGCCTTTTGTTTTGGTTTTGTTTTGTTTCTTTCCCATAGGTATGTCTCCAAGGTAAAACTTGCCGTGAGAAGCTAGAAAGGGTAATGCCCCATATAAAGGCAAGGGAAAGCCACATTTAGAAGGGGTAAAGCACCGGTGTTCAAATATACTCCAAAAGTCCCAAATGCCCAAGCTATCAATGCTCGTGAACGGGAGGTAGGAGAGGAAGCAAATCAAATTTGGTTTGGCATAGAAGGTGTAAAGGAGTTATATGATGAGTGGGTAACTACTCGGGGGTTAATCCTGGGAAGATATTTAGAATGAAGGGAGTGGACACCTAGTTCCTTGAAATTATTACCGAAATTGAAGAATGGGGTTGGGAACTCTTCACAAATATGATGCCTTTTTATCACCCATTATGCTATTTCCTGGGATTGTTCGGGAATTCTATGCTTCCTATATTGTTAGGAATAATTAACAAAAATAAAAAATACCAATTTTCTGCACAACCTTGCCTCGAGACTGTATTGGTTGGACTAGTGGAAGTCCCTTGCATGGCCTCGGAGATCAACGAGATCTATTTTTCTTGTGACTTAGATTATGCGGTGCAATGCAAGAGGATGATATTTAGCAAACATCAGAGTTATCCCTGGCTTTCTAGGGTTGTTGCAAAGGGTCTTCCTCCATGAGCAATGGTGTAGGTCAAATCAAGAGAAGAGATCTTTCGGTTCAAGCCAAGCATTAGCTTGGATTTGTGGGTAACCATATACTTCCCTAAAGAAATGACCAAGTTATCGCGGTTGATACGGCCATCATTGTAGGGTGCATCATTGATAAAATCACTATCAATCCAAGAGAGTTGATAGTAGAGATGATTAAGTTTAGGGAGAAGCAATTGGGTACTTAATTGCCCTTTTCGGCACTCATATCCATGCTTTGTCTTAAGTTTAAAGTACCGCTACTCTCTAATATTGATCATCAGGTTATATGCACCAGAATTATTGACCTCACAGAGTGTAAGGATAAGGATAACCCTACGGTCTTAAAGAGGAATGCTTTGGTTTTGGTGGACTCAGGTGCAGAGGGATTACCGAGCTCAGAGAGGGTGGAAATTCCTTTTAATTCTACACTTGATGCCAAGGCCCATCATCATTTTGCCGATAATCCTCTAAAATTGAGCACTGTACCACCACCTCGATCTACATAATCGGCATGGTCTTCTACGGTGATTGTTGCTAAGGTTGCTTTCATGACTTTGGCAAGTAATGTTACACATATCTAATTGGTTGCCGACATTCCCCAGTTTATTCAAGAGGCTATAGCACCTCTTCATGTCTATGTATAAAAGTTAGAGAAGAGGGTGACTATGCTTAAGGAGAGGGAAGATTGTTAGGGGGTGGCATCTGTAAGGGCAGACTTTGATAGTTTACGGGCGAAGATTCACTCCGAACAGCCCTCCTTTGATCTTGATAAGGAAAAAATTACTTTTCCACTGGAGACTTCAGACCCAGTGCTTCCATTTGATGATTTATTTGGAGAGGGTCATGAGGACATTGATAATGAGGTCGAGGTTGATCTTATAGAGGGGCTACCTGAGGCTCGACAAGTTGAGCTTACAATGCAGTTATCTAGGAATGAGGAGTATACATGAATGGTTGGGGCTAGTCTTAGCACTTGAAAAGATGATGAGTCACCCTTCATAGAATATTCGATGAAACAACCCCATTCTGATAAGACTCCTATTGAGATAGTGCGATCATTCACCGACAGGAATCCTAGCGCCTAGTGCACCATAGGGAATCTCTGCCCCCTTTACTCTCTAATACTTTTGCATTGGGGATAATGCAATATTTTTAGTGGGGGGTGGGGTATGGTTATAATTCATTCGATGGTCGGTACCTACTATCTCAATTTATGGAATGTGGTTTGATAGAAGGTGGAGACATATTATATGTTATTACTTTCGATGTTTATGGCATTTTGTTTTTATTTTATTATTATTGACATTGCTTTGGATGGACCCTTGTCAGGCATTTTGATAATGATGTCAAATATTGTCATTTTGTTTTTGAATTGGTGTCATGCGCATAATTTAAATGTGGTATCCGACTGTGCGCATTGCTCTTGTCGCCTTTTGCATATACATGTCTAATAAACTTCTTCGAAACTCGATTCTTTCCTAAGGAGCAAATTTTTATTTTTTCTCTTTCTTTTGAACTTTTATTTTTAGTTTGTGTTTAGTTTCTTTGTCTAACCGAGTGATAATTCACCCATGAGGGATGGCGAGGTTACACGCTTAGGTGAACTATCTAGTCATTTTGGTTAACTATGAAGAAGCAAAAACTTGAAAATACTTTCAAATGTCATTGGTAAGGAATAAAATGTTTTAGAAAAAAAAAACCAAAAGTCTAGTTGTAAGATCAAGGATGTCTTGTGTTTTCTTTTGAGTAAGATGATTAAACTCAATTTTTGGCTCTCTCTTTACAAGGATGATTCGTTGACTCAGAGTAACTTATGAAGCTCAAATTGCTCAAATTTTTTGGGAGACCAACTTTTTCCTCTATGAGTACGATGCCATGAGTGGTGAGATTTTTGAATTATTGTTTTGCATTTTTATAGTCTAGAACTTTCCCCGAGTGTATTCAAAGCAAAATTTTAGGCAGGCTTGGGTTGGAGGATGACCTGAGGCTCTTTTTGACCCGTCACATAGCCAAATTCCCACCTTAACATTGTTCCCTAGTTCACCCATTTGAAACTTTATGCCTGTCAGTCTTTCTTATTCTAATGATAACCATGCTAAAACAACTAAACCCTTTTGAAAACCTCTCTTTTGGCACTTAACCTCCTTTGATGCGTTGCATGATTCTAGATAATGGATTATAGGCAAAAGCTTAAGTTTGGAAGGTTGTGTATTTGGGAGAAGATAACCAAAGAAAAGATAAGAAAGGTGTTTGTAAGGTTGTCAATGCATGTACTTAAAAGACAAGAGATGTTCTTTACGATAAAATTAAATACCCTATCCCATAGAACTTGAAAAAAAGAAGAAAAATTTAATGAGAGAGGGGCTAAGAAAGGCTTACAGGTAGAAAATCTCTTGAAAAAGTCAAAGAAGTGAAAAAAAAATGGTGGCTTTGAATGGTTTGGTAAATGCTAAACAAGTAGTTAGGAAAATATGAGAAATGATTTGAAAAGAATAAGGTGGGTGGTTTAAAAATTTTGGGGGTAGAAAGTATTGAGCAATGGCATTGAAGGAGGTCCGTTAGTCACTTGATCCATATGTATTCCTTCCCGCACCTTAAACCTTCATCTTGACCTACAAGACCTTGGTGATCCCAAACTAAGTAAGTCTATATTAGTGGCGAAAAACACAAAGGGCAAGCCTATGGTTCTATTCAATGCACTTGAATTTCTTTGTTAGAGTGAGTGTGAATTCTTTCTTTATTTAAGCTCCCTTAAGAATTGAAATATTTTTGTTGTATGGTTCTAACACTTACATGTGAGCAGCATCGGTACTTTTGGGTAGAGGGTGATGTTTTACTATCGGTTTAGGTAAATGAGTGAAGTAAGTTGTATTGTGAAGATTAAGACAATCGTTGATGATTTTGTGTCTTATATTAAGATTTTTTGTGACTTGAAAAATTTATTTGATATAAACTTGCATCCTTGCTTCATAAATATGTGCTTATTGAAAAGTTTTTGTTTTCTTGTTGCCATGACATGTGTGGAAAGTGTTTATAGATTTTTGTTAGCCTATTCCTTTGGTATAGTTTTCTTCTAGGTGGATTCAAGATAAATACCCTATCTCCGTGAATTTTCTAACTTGCTTGAGGACAAGCAATAGTTTATGTTTAGGGGGCTGTAGGTCCTCAATTTGATGACCTGCTAGCACCTTTTAATCCTAAATTATCATGTTTTTACATTGATTTGAGGGTACTCTCTTATTTAATGCCCATTTATGTTGGTAAAAGTAAAAAGAGAAGATTGGGCAAGTTATTCAAGTCATCAAGAGGCCAAATCTGAAGTAAATGAGTCATCCTCTTCTTATCCACTATGCATCCACTTCCCATCTACTTTGGAGCTGTTAGCCATCTGCTCTTTATCTGCTCTTCATCCGCTTTGGATCCGCTCAAGCAAATCAAGAATAGGGTGGCACTTTTTTAATTTTCATCAAATGTAGAGTGGAGTTTAAAAGGGGTCTTTTAGCTCATTTTTGAAGACCTAGTTTTTTATCCTTTGAAGATAGTCTCCCTTTTAGATCTCAGCTTCTCTCATCTATTTTAGCACTTATCTTTACATCTTTTGAGACCCATAGCTAGGTTAGTAGAAACCCTGGTGGATTGCTGAAATAGGGGTTGTGTGATTGTCGATTAGAACCAATACCGATTGCATGCATTGCTTTATCTTCATTAAAATAGATTTCTTAATGGGTGCACAGATTAGGATGCCGCCTAGATATTGTTGCGTACTCCAAAAGAGAAGCAGTGAATAGGAAATGATAGAGACAATAGTAATTATATGTTAATTGTCGATCCATGCTAATCATGGAATATAGTGAATGGTCGTTAATTGTCATCTAATAACTAGAGACTAAAAAGGTAATTGTTAACTGGGATCAAGAGAAGGGTTAGTAAGGAGACATCCTGAGACTCAAAAGTTAAAAGGTGAATTCTTTATACTGGTCCAAAAAATTTTGAAAGGCACATAACTTATAGATTATGCCTGAAAGGTATTGGGTTGGTTCAACAATACACGATAAGCTTACGGAGTTAAGAAGCCATGGGGAGGAAAATCCTAGTATCCACCTTTACTGATTACAATCGAAGTCAATACAGTTAGTTGCTCGAGTTTACTACATAAAACCCCCCCATTTACTTTTATTGTTTTGCCCGTCGACTACAACTGCTAAGATCTACAAAGCATGTGTTCCCTTGGGATTCGATCCCAACAATTATTGGGTTACTATATTATGACAGTGATCGTATCTTCATCTAATAAGAGCTGTTGTTTGGATGTCAGTCACCATATTAGCCTTGACCGAATGATAATAAATAGTCAAGTCATAATCCTTAAGCAAATCAAGACAACGCCGTCGCCTCATATTAAGATCCTGCTATGTGAAGAAATACTGAAGGCTACGATGATCCAAGAAAATATCACAACGAAGTCCATACATGTAATTCCTCCACAACTTCAAAAAAAATAACCACATATAACTCCAAATCATGATTAGGGTAATTTCTGTTAGGGGGCTTCAAGTGACAGGAAACATGTGAAATCACCTTACACTCCTGCACCTACACAACACCTAATCCAACACCTGAAGCATCCCAAAAGAAGGTGAAACCCACGCCTTCCTCGAGAAAAGTCAAGATCAGAGATGAAGTCAACAAATCCTTGAGATTTTGGAAGCTCGCATCACAAGCTTCAGACCAATAAAAATAAATTAATCTACTAAGTCAACATGGGTAATAAAGCTGCGATGGATGAGAAACACTAAACTAAACACAGATAATAACCTTCCATTCGAATAAAGCTCTAAATTTAATTGACAAAGTAGATTTAGCCAAATCACGACCACTGCAAAAATAACTAGATCAACCATAATACCTTCCTTAGTCACCACATGACTCAAGAAAGAAATTGTCTCCAGCCAAAACTCATACTTAGAGAACTTGGCATAAAACTTCTCATCCCTTAATCTCTAAAACACAATTTGTAAATGCTCTTCATGCTCAGCCTCACGCTTGGAATAAACCAAGATATCATCAATAAATAAAATGATGAAAGAGTTAACATACGGTCAAAACACACGGTTTATCAACTGCATGAATAAGGCTGGGGCATTGGTCAACCCAAAAGACATGACCAAGAACTTATAATGACCATATTGAGTTTGAAAAGCTATCTTCGAAATATCTAAAGCTCTGATCCTCAATTGGTGATAATCAAATCTCAAATCAAGCTTTGAACACACTGCAACACCACACTGCAACACCCTGAAGTTGATCAAATAAGTCATAAATAATAGGAAGGCGATACTTATTCTTAACCATTATCTTGTTTAATTGTCAATAATCAATACACATTTGCATTGACCCATCTTTTTTCTTCAAGGACAAGATAGGCGAACCCCAAGGTTATACACTAGGTTGGATAAATCCCTTATCCAACAACTCCTGGATCTTATCATTAAATTCCACTAACTCGACTGGTGCTATCCTGTAAAGAGGAATAAAAATAGGCTTGGTTCCTAACTCAACATCAATGAAAAAATTAATATCACGGTCCGAAGGCATACTACATATAGTTGTAGGGAACAAATCTATAAACTCAAGGATAATAACAATATAATTCATGAAAGGAGGTGAAACAACACTAGTATCACGAATATGAGAAAAATAAGATTAACATCCCCTCTTACATAAGATATTACCCTCTTAGGAACCGAATGAAGAGAAATCTTCGAAGCTATCCTTGGCACTTCCAACGAAACTAAAGTCATGGTCTTCGAAAATTAATATAGGACAACATGATAAGAGGCCAACCACTTAATACATAAAATAACATCGAAATCCACCATATCTAACACAAGAAAATTTACCCAAGTCTCATGCCTAGCAAACGTCACAACACAAGATTGGTATACCCGTTCCACAACTAATTGAATCAAAAATAAAGTAAAATATCCAAACATATCAGAGAATGTTGACCCGAGATCATATAACACTGATGCATATATGAAATAAATGGGGATGATACCTGTGATAACAATATTTGTTGCCTCAGCCTTAGGCCTGACTAGTATAGCATAACAATAACCACAACCACTAGCTAGCTGAGTAGCCCCACAACCACCACTATAGGCTGTACCACCTCTACTTGTTGTACCTCAGGTAGTACCCTTACCTCTCACAACAAAAATAAGAGTAGCTCAAATCATATTTTAGGGACATTCTTTTGATAAATAGCCGACCTCATGACGCACATAACATGTTATATGGCCTAACTTAATAGGAGAAAATACCATTATACCTGAATAACTATCCTAAACTACTAAATTAGAAGATCTATCAGCCAAACTCTTTAAGGTCATCTAAACAGGCATACCCTAATACCCATGAGAACCTTTGAAATCTTTACTACGTCGAGCTTGACCTCTAAACTTATGAAAATGGTGCACCATCTTGATGTCTCCCTGAGATGCTCAAAGAATGCCCTCCATTATCTTTGTATGATCCACAATACTAAAAAAAGATGCTCCAAATACAACCATCTATGATATAGCCAACTGATGGAAGACATTCAATCGATTTATGAACTTTTGAATCTTCTAAGACTGGTGGAAATGCTAGCTTATAAATATCTAGTCAAGGTATAGAAACATGTCTCATACTCTGCATAGTCATGGAGCCCTGCTCCACGTGATAAAACTCGTCACTTATCTGATCTCTTAGATTCTAAGATATAAATCTCTCTAAAAAAGAATTGACAAACTAATTCCACTTTATCTCAGGAGAATCAAGAGGTCTACAAACAATAGCCAATATTTACCAATTGATGGCAACATCTCTAAAATAATAGGTAGTATAAGTGATCCCATGCGACTCCAACAAACCTAAATTATGTGACTTCCTACAATAGTCGATCAAAAAATTATAGGAATGCTTATCCACAACACCACTATATGTGAGAGGTTCCAAATGTATTAATATCTCAAATCTTTTCTGATCCCTAGAAGACATAACTATACTCATAATTATTATAGGCATAGTGAATCTGGAAAGCTGAGATCCCAAATGAGCAGGTAATATAAATAAAGGCTGAACTCTCAAACAATAAAAACTATATTCAGATGTCAAAACCAAAGAAGGAATAAAATGCGACATCTGAGGAGTTCACAAACAAGAAGTAGGTGCAACTAGAGGATCTGCACTCTAAATTGGCGGAAAACCTGGCATAACAAAAGGAAAACCCTCTAAACGAGTCAAAAATACACCAACAACCCCTATAAGACTAGGGAAGAAGAACTTAGAATAATTAAAGATGAACCAGCACCCGTAACATTTTCAACTTGAGCCTCAGGGAAAAGTCCCTTAGCACTTCTCTTAAATGGGGCTGATCCATGGGCCCATCCAATTTATCAAGTCCATGTATGACTCGAGACACGCCCTTTGGGTTTTATATGAATATCTACTCTCGCGGAACCAAGTAAACACCATTTACATAGTAAGAGTAAAACACAACTTAGATCACATTGTTTTGAAGAATTTTTCTTGATAAGGGATAAAATGAGGTAAGTTTCCTAAGGACATCCTCTAGCCTCTCGAACATAGATATAAACATCTAAATATAGATTTATAAAAGTCTATTAGACATCTTATTCTTAAACCATTGTGACAAATGAAACCTAGCTGCTCTGATATGAATTTTTCATGACCCAAAAATAATGGGTCTTGATGGCACTCATTGCGACGAACCTCGACAAGTAACCATATCACCTAAGTTATATACAAAAGGTAAAAAGACAAAAATAACCCTATCGTAAGGCTTTTTAAAAAAGTTGAACCATATAAGTATAACAAATGAAAAAATAACCAAAAACAAGAATGCTGCCATAATTCACAATACCTGATTTAAACAATATTAGAATGTATCTAGTACAACTCGAATCTAAATAAAGTATATAAGAAATCTAATTGACATAACCCTATCACGAGAAACAACTAAATACATAGTCTAATGATAGAGAAAAATAGTAGAAGACATCCGAACTCATGAAAATCATCCACTACCTTGAAAGCTCCAATAATCTCTTGAGTCTAGTAATATGGGGCACACCCAAACCTGAATCTAGCCTAAAAGGTTATAGTAGCACTGAGTATGGTTCACTTGTACTTAATAGGTATTATAGGCAAACTGAGCCAAGTAGAAATTAAAGCATAAAAAATAGACTCTAAGGGTGCATCACATACAACCTAAAAATATCCCATAATGATACCCCACACCGCTTGCACTAATAGTTCTAATACATATATATCATATATATTACAACAAACACAGAAAAGAATATAGTATATAAAATATAAATAGGATAAGAAATAACAATATACATACAAGATCATTGGGTACAAGTATAAGATTATAGAAAAATTAGATAGGTATTAAGTCAAAGTGAAAATTCAATTACATCATAGCCATATTTAAGTAAATAGAATAAGAAAGATGATGATGATAAAAATAATGATGCACGATATTTTCGCACAACCTCAGTATATATCTTTGGAGGCAAGTCTCCTGACGTAGGACCCAGTGGGTTAGTTAACCCAGATATAATCTATATACCATATCTTCTCCCCAACATATCCTGTAGGGAGGGTTTTATAAGATGTCATAATATCTCCTTCTCAACGTATCCCTTTGGAATGGAGTTTGAAAAGGTCATGCCAGTGTTTCTCAGATATTTCCACATTGGTACCAATGTTTGATGAATAAGTAATATATGAGGATGTAATGCTCACAATCCATCATAATTAGTATTTCCACAACCAACCAGATTATGTATTTGTATAACCAACTATAATGATGTATATCCCCAACCATCCACAATGATATAATCCTTAACCTCATAAGCTAATATCTACTCATTATTTCTACCATACATGAAAATTCACATGGTTCACATGCCAAATAAAGTATGAAATAATTCAATACATAAATGGTACAAAAATATGTATTTCAAGAACACAAAATAATTATTCGCATGTATTAAGATATCAATATCACACAGGATCCCACACGATCACACATATAACATAATATCTCAAATTCAATAATTACATCACACATAGGCCTCCCACGAGAACAACATACTAAGATAGACAAATTCATGAGTAGATCGCATACCGTTAACATACATTTTGTACATATATTAACCACCCAACTCAGTTTGAAAGTGTTAAGTGATAACCTATATCAAAGGCCAAAATTGATCTTTTAAACTTAAAAAACAAGGCCTTACACCTTACGAACGGACCAAAAATCAACTAAAATATTAAAATATAGAGTCTATATGTCAAAAGGAAGCCAATGATAATGATATTGCATAGTTGTAGTTTGGGGTTAAAACAGAATCCCATAACAACTTTTTAAAAATAAGAGAAAAATTATAACTTTATTTAAAAAATATTTTCCTCAAACTTTTAGGAACATACAGACAAAAACCCATGTTAAAGCGTGATTAAAATGATGTACTAATTGAAGTAAAACCATTATTAAACATTACCATGTAAAACATTCAATATCTATTTTAAAATCAATAATCAAAGATTTTTTGAAGGTGAAATCAAGAGGAATTAAGAAATTGTAGGTTTACGTACATTATTCAAGTGAAAAGGATTGAAATTAGGGTTGGGGTTTTGAGATATTAATCAAAAAATTCAATTAAGAAAAGAGTGAATTCTTACCTTAAATTTGTAAGTGAATCAAGTGATGGATGTTAATCTAGCTTCCCAAGCACCTACAAACTTTAATTTTGAGCACTCACACTATTTTAGTATTTTTTCTACCGAGGTATGGGTGAAAAATAAACTACTTCGTGATCTAAGGGATCTATTTATACCCCTTTCATGTAAACAGGTGCTGCAATTGCACACCATAGAGGAAAGAGAAGTTATGGTAATTGCCAACAACCTTAGTGTAATCGTACTACCCTCTCTGCACACACTAGTTTAATCACCACTCAAGTGGTGTGATCACAGATGCACCAGAAATCAACTGAAACTTGGAAATTTATCAACGTTTCCACCAATGCCTCGAGATTTTTTTAAATCTAATATACGTAAATAAACTATGTAAAAACCTAAATTAAATGCTTCAGTCTCAGTAGCAATATCATACTTTTTAAAAGACATTGTTTTCACAAAGTTGATCCTCGAATCCAGAAATCATAATTTTCCAAATCAAGGGTCGAAATGAGGTTTAAAAGCCATAAAACCAAAAATGAATATGTTACCACCATAAAATAAATATTTCATATCTATTTCAATATTCCTTTCTGCCATTCGTCATATGGATCAAATGATAATCACCAAATTCTATAAAGGCTCTGGAAGCCGTCAGAAGCCATAATATTGCATAAAAGGCACCAAAAAACATCATAAACTAAGTCAATCACTCCGACAAGACAAAAATACCACAATGATACTATGGGATGGGGTAATATAGCCAAATCACACAAAAACACATTTTTCACATATAACATTAAAAATTCAGGTTGTTACATTTTGAACTTTGGGTTGAGAGAGTTTTTGGAAATTACTTACATCTTCTAGCCTGGGTTAGCTCCAAATTACTATTTCAACTATTGTTTTTTAAAACCCATTAAATTGTGATTTCAAAAGTGAAAATTTTGGATTTTGGTTAAAAGGCTAAAATAGATTTTCTCTAATTTAAATCCTATTTGTAACCTATTTTTACTTGGGTTTTGTACTATGGGTTTCTTTGATTAAGGGTAATATATTTTGAAACTAAAATATAGGTTTTACCCTTTTGTTTCAGAAACTCATTTTGGGGGCCCTTTTTAGACCAACTTGAAAATAAGCAATACAAGCGTTGTTAGCTTCATTTTGATGCATAGATTCTATATTTTTATATTTTGGTTTATTTTGAGGTTGTTCGGGATGGGGAAAGCTCCACATGGAAGGTTTTATGCTTTGATTTCATCATCACAAAGCAGGTTATGGCTTAACTTTCTCTAAATATTACTGGTTAGTTAATATTTATATAAAAACATGTTATAAGTAAGGGTAATAATCAAGGATATTATATTATTACAATCGTGTGCCCTTGTGGGGGCTTATATTCCTGTTATTGGTAATTTTGTGATAATAATTGCTATATATTGCCCATGTATGGGGAGGTGGGTTATCAAAATTACTCTCCTGGCGTATGCATTTTGTTGTTTCTTCTTGGTATAAATATCAACATTAGGGTTAATATGATATTAATGATGTGTTACTTTTTCACTCTAATCGTACATTGCTTATACTAAATCATGGTTCATTGACTTAATGAGCATTTTATGAGTTCACATGTACTTGTATTGACTTGGCATTATGATTTTTAGACTGGTTACATTATGAGAATTAAATCTTTATATTATACATACATTCATGAGATATTTATACCATTGTGCAAACACTGATTTTGGCTGAAATAAGAAATTTTTACAAAACCCTCTATCGTTGCCCAGGATTCAAAGAGGAGATATGGATGTTGAGAATGAGATTTAAGTATTGAAATAGTATATGAGTAGCGTACCACCTACGGGTCCTACCTGGAAATGCTAAGGATCAATAGGTGAATATGAAATTTATGCAATAACCTTAGCCACATCATATCATCGTTATAATTATATTTCTTACATTATGCATCTTTAGTGTTGTATTTTTATATTTAATTTGATGCATATCCATTTTGTTCTTTTTACATACCTGTTAGTGGAGATATTGTGAGTGACCATTTGGGACATTTTTTTACTGCAGGTAACATTCTCATAGTATGTATTTATGCATCTTAACTTCTACTTTGTTCAATTTACCTATGATACCTACTAAGTACCAGCAGACCATACTCATTTATATTGGGCCCTTATTAGTGTTGATCTAGGTAAGAGTGCATTGCATATGATTTTGAAACTTTGCAATATTGGATTCTCGATTCCCTCAATGTTATCCTTAGGCCTGTTATCCATTTTATATCTATTTTTTGTTAAGAGACAGACTTGTAGTGTGTCAGATTCACCAGTTGTAATTTTAAATTTTTAGTTGTATTAGATTGTTCTTACACTGTCATGCTGGGTTTTTGGATGGTTTTTTGTATATATTATTGCTAAAATTTCTATTATAATTATAAATGTATGGTTTGAGTTTGCTCTGAAGTCTTACCTTGGGGATTGTGTTATAATTTTTTTATTACATATCAGTTCGGGTGATTATCTTACTTATCAAAGGCTAGCAACGATAAGTGTGATAATGACCTTAGTTTCTGGATTATTTTTTAAAATAGAACTTCTAGTGGAGTGGTAGGAGGAAGGATAAAGATGATTTCGTTGTTTGTTTTCTATGTTGGCATAAGTGCTAGGTTGAAAATTTAAGGCTTGATGGTTTTCTTTAGAGATTACCCATTCTCAAATAGAAGTGTAAGCGAATCACCATGGAATTTGTGACTCGGTCTCCTCGTGATTTTGAATATGTATCTAAAAATTTCATTCATATTTAGGTTTTCATTAATGTCGAGAGGTTATATGTATCTATGTTTGTGAGATAGTTCAGTTCTTTTGCATACCAGTTTCTATTATCTCTAATAGAGGTTTAGTCTTCACATCTCATTTTTTGAAGGAATTTCATAAGGACTTGGAAACCAAGTTGATTTTAGTACAACTTTTAACCCCAGACCTATGGTTAGTCAAAAAGGACTATTTTTGTTTTTGATGATATGCTTCGTAGCTGTGTTATTGAATTTGTAGGTTAGGAGCAGCAATATTTAAACATGGAAAATTTTACATGTAATAATATCTACCATTCTAGTATTAAGATGGCATCTTTTGAGGATTTATATAATAGGTATTTTCGCTCATTGATTGAATGGTTTGAGGTTTCTAAGATTAGACCTCAAGGTATATACCTACTTTGTGAATCTTTGAATAGTGTTTGGGTCAATAAGGCTAGTCTTATTCAAACTATTAAAGATGTAACTTATAAGTTAGCATTCCCCCCAAATCTTTCACTTATTCAATAAGTATTTTATATATCCATGCTACGATGTTGTATTAAAACTAGTTCTCATGTCCTTCGATAGAATACATTGCGGTTAAATTAGAGGTTGTCCTTTGTTGATGAGCCAGTATCTATTTTAGCCTAGGATTTTAGGCAGTTACATTCTGGAGATGTTCCACTTGCTAAGGCTCAGTGGAGACACCGTCCTATAAAATAGGCTACTTGGGAGGTCGAGTTCGACATGTGTAGTAGCTATCAGAAACTTTTTGTTGATTAAGGTATTTTTCTTGCCATTGGTTCAAGGACGAACTACAATCTTAGTGGTGCATATTGTAAGGACTTGATCAGGCAAACTTTCTTTTTTTTGGTGTGTTTTGACTAATTTACCCCCTCCTATGGTTGCTATGTGATGTTTTTGAGGGTGTGGAGATGGTTGGCCTTATTTTCAATGCAATTCAAGGAACGATTTGTGAGAGTTTGGTATTTTTAGATTTTAAAAAGGCTTATAGTTAACTTTAGTCAACTTTTGTTATTTTTTATGTCAACTGGCAAAACAGACTATGCTAGTAGATTCTAAACATTGATTTTAAATTGGTAATCTGTTTTGTTTGATTTTATAGATTTTGGATCTCATTTTTACCCTTTCTTCAAAAAATTTTAAAGCTATGTCCCGGGGGTCAATTTCATAAAAATAACCTCTTTTAAAAAATGTAATGTCATAATTTAGTCAGGAACGCCAAATTTAGTTTTGTTGCATCTTTTGGTTTGCCTTATGGTATTCTGAAAGAATCTCGAGGGCTTGATCAACAACTTTACAATCTTAGAAAAGCTATTGATACAGTAAAAATCTTGAGCAGCATCTTTTGCAGCCTAGACATCAGTTAAGAAGAGGCCCAACTCGCAGCCTATTATCATTATAGTAGAGCCTGGCACCATTAGCGGTCTTAGTTTATCATTAGCGAAGATCTTAAGTGGCCTCATATTAGTGGGCTGGGCAACTTAAGAGGTCAACTTACCTCTTATGTGATGACCGCTTTAGCGACCAAAGCCGGTATAGTATAAAACCATTGTTTTTCATTCTTTTTATTTTTGAGACTTTAAGCTTTTGGTAGAGTGTTTTTTGGCAAATTTCCTCTATCTTTGTTCATGTGTAATCACCAAATCACTATTTCAATTATTTTACTTTGATTATTGTCGTTTAAAACAAGTTAAATTATGATTTCAATCATGGAATTTGAGGATTTTAGTTGGATGGCCTAAAATGTTTTATTTTTAAATTTAAAACCCATTTGCAATCCGTTTACTAGATTTTTCTCCTATGGGTTCCTTTAATAATAGAGAGGTGTTTTAAAATAAAATTCAAATTTTACCCTCTTATTTTTAAAACCCATTTCAGGTGTCCAGTTTGACCCTAACATAAAAATAAGCAATATAGGTATTGTTGGCTTGCTTTTGATGTATAGATTTTATATTCATATGTTTATTATGATAGTGAGATACATAGGGGGGGAAAGCTCAGCGTGACAGTTCATAGGCTTGGATTTCATCATCACGAGATTGGTTAAAGCTTAACTTTCTTCAAACTGGGATGGGTAGTTAATATTTATATAAAAGCATGCTATGTGTATGACAATGGTCATGGAAGTAATGTTATTGCTTTTGTGTGCCCGTACGGGGGCTTATGTTGTTATTGGTGATTTAAGATAATAATTATTGTGTATGGCTTGTGTTGGTGTCTAATATGATTTTGTTGTCTTTTTGTATATAGTTGGTTGTTTCCTTTATGGTAAAAAATCCTAAGTTAGGGTTAATGTGATATTAGTGATGTCTCTTCTTGCATATTTTTCACAGTAATGGCACATGACTTATACTAAATCATTGATGTTTGACATATTGAGTGGATTTTGAGCTCACGTGCATGTATATTTGTTGGAATTGAGCTATTCATACTAGTTTGGTAATGAGAATTACATCCTCATATCATATATACAGTCATGAGATATTGGAACCGTTATGGAAACACCGAATTTGATAGAAATAAGATAGTTTTTAAAAACACTCTATTGTATCCCATAAGTCGAAGATAAATATGGATATTTAGATAGGAATTTATGTATTGAGATATTATATGGGTTAAGAAGCCCCCATGGGTCCTAGCTTAAAGTAATGAGGCTCAGTAGGTTTATATAGATGTTATGTGATAACCCTAGCCATATAACATCATCATTATCATCATTATTGTATTTCATACATTATGTATCTTAAGTGTTGCAATTTATTCTTAATTGATATACATCCATTATGTATCTTTTATGTACCTATTTTCTTGCATATATGCTATATTTAGACTTGATAGTGGACATAGTGCGAGCTACTATTTAGGACATTTTCCAATTATAGGTGTCATGCTCATAGTATGTACTTATGTATCTTATTTCTACTATGCTCAGTCGACCTATGATACTTACTAAGTACAAGTAGACCATACTCATCCCTAATGTGCCTCTTTCAGCGTAGATATAGGCAAGAGTTATTGGCTACTCTACATATTTAGAGTTGACCTTAGACCTTCTCTTTTCCAAATTATGTCTAATTTTGTATTCAAAGACAAACTTATAGTTTTTTGGGTTCCTAGTTGTACACTAAAATTTTGAGTTGTATTTGATTGTTCATACAATATGGCACTATGTTTATGATGGTTTATGGTATTTAGTTTTACTCAAATTTCCACTATAATTCTAAATGTATGGTTTGACTTTGCTTTAGAAGTCTCATCTTGGGGATTGCATTTTAATATTTTATTAAATATAAGTTTGGGTGATTGACGTACATGTCCAGGCTTAGCTTTAATAAGTCCTATGATGATCATAGTTTTTGTGTCTTGGCAATTAGTATTAAAGCCAGGTTATTGGTATCATCTTCTTAAGAAAAGGGCATCTGGTAGAGACTCGAAGATCGATAATAGATATCCGTATCTATTTTTGAGAGATTATTCTACATCTTTAGGAAAATTTCTTATTTTATTCCATATCTAGCTTGTTCTTTCATAGCCTCTATTCTAAACTATGTTTCATTATTTTTTGTGTTAATGGTGATGAATAAATTTGGTGAGGCTAGAGATTCTGAGCTAGATTCTAAGGAGGTAGAATGGACTAGGGGGTCAGTAAGGTGTCAAAGATGTTCTTAAGTTATAGAATGGGCACGAGGATCTTCCTCTTTCAAAGATAGTACTAGGGGGATCTCCCTTGACTAAGCTAGAAATATGGGTCATACTCATGCTCTACAAAGTTCTTCTATCCAAGTATTATAGAGTTTATTAATTCGTTTGGTGACTCATCAAGAGAGTTTTCCTTTAGGTTCACCTGGTATTCCTCAAACCCCAAGTGTTGTAGATCAATATATTGCAGATACTCTTTATGGTATTCCATTGGTCTCGAGTGTCATTCCTTCATCAGTAATGACATATATTTATGGTATCTTGTAAAATATGATTGTTGTCCCATTGTTGTGCTAGTATCTCAGTATACTATTTTGAGTCAAGGACTTTATCCTTCATCTATACTTCCTTCTTAAGTATAAACACAACCTTCCAGATTCACTATTCATCATGTTGCTTTGAGGTCTTGTTATGTCATTTGAGAATCAAATGTTGTTTGATAGATTTAATGACTTTGGTTTATCCAAGTTTAGTGGTTCAATGGGTGAGGATGCCTATGAGTTCTTGATATATTACTGAGAGATGTCATATAACCTTCGATCACTCATGTTGCATGCAGTTTCTTACACTACCTACCAGCTAAAAGGTGTGGCCATAGATTGGTGGTGGTCACTAATTAGTTGTAGACCCCTTGGCACATCTAAGATGACTTAGAATCAGTTTCCATAGGCATTGCTCAAACGGTTTGTACCATACTATTTGAGAGATCATATGAGAGTTGAATTTGACCACTTGGAATAAGGCTATATCACTATTTGCGAGTATGAGACATGTTTTTTATACCTTGGCTATATATTTTATTTTCGGTATTGCCATAAAGTTTAAGACATTTCTGAAGTTTGTTAAGGGATTAGATACTACTTTTTGGTTAACTATTTTCCAGATGGTAGTGTCAGGGGCTTTATTTTACCGTGTGGTAAATTATGTGAATATTACCATGTCTATTCTATGAGCTTCTTATGGAGGCACCTTGAGGGTGCGGTATCTGGGTGGGTTAAGTGGTCACAACCCTCAAGGAAATAATTTTAGAAGTTTCCATGGGTAACATGGTAGATTAGTGTAGGCTGCTTTATATGGTTTAGGTAATAGGTTATTTGGTTCAACGACTTCGGTTATTTAGGCGTCATCCCAAAGTTGTATTTTTACATCCATGGTAACTCTTCAGATTAAGTCGAGTAGTATAGGTTAATAAGTGTGTGATGATTTTGGCCATGTTGCTAAGGATTGCCCTTATTGTATTTTTAGAGCTACTCTTACATAAATAGTGTGAGGTTGCCCTCAGGGTTTTGGAGGTGCTACTAGAGATGTGTGAGGCAGAGATGGTGGTACCAGTGTTGATGGTTGCGAGGTTGCTTAGTTTTGTAGTAAACATAACAGTTCTATGATATGCCCACCATACTTGAGGCAGAGGAGTAGAGGCTTTTTATGATGTTATCACAAGTATTGTCCCTATTTGTTTCAGATCGACATCTATGTAATTTGATCTAGCTCGACTTTCTCCTATGTGTATTTATATTTTGTGGCTGGTTTTTATTCTACTTGTTAGCATCTTTCCAAGACTATTTGTGTATCTACCCTAGTAGGAGACTCTTTCATAGTAGATCAGGTGCATCGATCTGGTGGTGTGACCTTTGTGGACCGTGAGACTTGGTTAGATTTGATTAGCCTATAAATGGTAGATTTTGGTATCAGCTTTGGTATGGATTGGTTAACACTCCTTCATGCTATTCTAGGCTGTTATTTTAAGGCAGTGACTTTAACTTTAATGGGCATATTTTATTCAATTCCAAAAAGAGTTATATCCTATCTACAGGCTCATTATTTGGTATGGAGATGATGTTTGTCTGATTTTGACCATATTTATGTTGCTAGTGCAAAATAACTGCCTTCTTTGGATTATGTTCATATTGTCCATAAGTTCAAGGATGTCTTCCTTACATATTTGATTGGTATGCATCTGCATCGTGATATTGATTTTTCTATCGATGTTAAGCTTGCCACCAACCTATCTTTTTTCCTCCCAATAGAATGGTTGATGTGGAGTGGAAACACGATAGTTTTGAAGCTTAAAACTATAAATTTATGAGTGAAATTAGGGTGTTTTGTTAGATATGATGCAATTTGGTGTGAATTACAGTAAAAATAGGTTTATAATATAATCTAAGCAAAAAAGGAGAAAAAGACCTTATAAAGACCATCTCCCATCAGTATATGAGTTTTCCCTCAAGTCATAGTCATTCGATACGAGTCGTATGACGAATTGTATGAGGAACAGAACCAATAGCTAAATCAAGAAACTATGTATGAAGAAGATACGACTTATGTATCCTAGTTGTAAGCTAGTGTACGAGTCGTGAGCATAAAAAAATCAAAGTTACTATCCTGGAATTGATGTATCAGAAGGATACGAGTTAGAAGTCAAAGTATAACTCATATAGGAATATCATATCCCAAGAATTGTTCAATGCTGACAAACACTGGAGTCCCAGGTTGATATATATTAATAATCAGAGTTGTATACATGGTTATGACTCGTATGCTGAACAGAGAGTTAATGTCGTGGGAAGATTAGACACTGGACTTGTTACGACAAGGTAGGGTACGACTCATAAGGTGAGGATGCGCGTGAAGACTAAGTTGTACCGACTACTTAACTTTACCTTATCTATTTTTAATAGGATTTTTATGTTACTTTGAGATACTATAAATACCCTAGGGTTTATCTTTTATTAGGTTGCACGTTGTGACATTATTTTACAAATATTTATTTTCTTGAGATTTAAGATCTTATTCAATTAAAGACCTTGGAGTTTATTCATCTTAAAATTGTGCAATTGATTTTATGTGTTCTTCATTGATAATCATAGTTTGTTGCACAAACATGAGTGGAAAATCACATTAGCTAGGGTTGTGGGAACCCTAGCGGATTAGCTTTGTAGAGTAAATGTGAGATTTAATTTTTCTAGCATTTCTGCATGTATAGTAATTCTCCTTTGTATTAATTAGCCTCAAGTAGCTATAGACACTTGAGCTAGCCTATATTCACATCCATTCAATAACCAAGAAGCTTTTGATTGGGTATCGAGGATAATATATTTGTGCGATAACCAAGTAAGACTAGGGCTGGAACAAGGGGCAACAAGGCGACACTTTAAGACTATATCCAAGTGAACGGGTGAAATTTATCTTCTGGGTAATACCTAACTTGTAGTCTTTGCATGAATAATAATAGAATAATTAGGTTGAACACGAGAAATTTACGTAGTTTAGAATCAAGGGGAAACATTGTCGTAGCGCTCGTCTCATATTTGCTTCAACTAAAGAATACTCAAGAATTGGTTACTTTTTGATACTAATACCAAAATAACCACATTTACTTTCTTGTGGCTAGTAACTCTTCATGTTTTCCTGTGGGATCGACCTAACCTTGTTGTGTTATTATATAAGCAATCAACCGTATTATACTTCTAGTGGAGGTGTAGTTTTTGGTGACATCAAATTTTGGCACCATTGTCGGGCCAGATGGTTGGAACTATGAATTGAATTCGTGAAGTTCATGGGTTTTTAATTTTATAGTTTTTATTTGGGCATACGTCAGTGTATGCCAAGTACTATGAGTAGAAGCAATCCCGTACTCCCTTTTTATCTAGAACCTGAGAGATTCCTTCAAACACCAAGAAGGTTGGCAGATCAAGTTTGTGATGGGGTTCAATATTCCCCACCTGTGTATCGAAATACGGCACTCCCGCATGATCCAATATATGCACAAGAGATTATAAATTTACAGACATAACAACTGGCGGAGCAAGAATGCAAGGAAGCTGAATATGCCATATATGTTGCATAGGTAGGAGTAGATTAGAAATACAGGATACTCAGGCCTAGACAAATTGTTGATAATCGAGTTCAGAGAGGCAGAGCTCCATTTGTCTAGGTATATCAACACTTAGACCTATATAAGGACGAAGATGATGAAGATCTGGGTTATGTTGAGACTACAAAACCAGGATCCATTATTCCTCCGGTGTTAGCCCTTAATGTGAAGTTTGATATCTCTAGTGCTATGATCCAACTATTTAATATGAAGGGTGCATTTTATGGTGCAACGATGGATGACGTGAACATGAATCTTACAAATTTTTTAGGGATCTGCACAAACTATAATATTCCAAGGGTTAATTAGGAGTCATTGAGACTAAGGTTGTTCACATCTTCATTGAATGAAGAAACATCTTTATGGTTAGTAGAATTCCTTGGAGGATCTATGATTACCTTGCAACAGTTGAAGACATAATTTTTGAACAAATTTTTTCCTCCTGCATAGATGTTGAAATTAAAGGATGAAATTTACAATTTTAGATAACTACCTGAAGATTCCATGTATGAGGCATGGTTTTGGTTCCAAAAGAAGCTGAGCATGGTACCAAATGATAGAATCAGGGAATCTCACTTTTCTGAGTTCTTCTATAGATCATTGAATGGCAGTTCAAGATCTATGATAAACACAATATTGGGAGGAGTATACATGCATCTTCGTATGGAAGTTGCACAGGAAATACTTGATGATATTGAGGTTACCAACAGAGGATGGAACACATAAAATTCTAAACATAGTGGTGGTACATATGCTATTATGGCTTCAAATACGTATGGACCAACAAATGACAAAGAAGCACACGAGGCTACACAACTACATATAGATCTAGGGTTGCTGACAAAATAGTTTGCTTCTATGAGTACTAAGAATGTGAGAGTAGTTGCTATACAGGGGTCAACGTCCAAACCATTTGAAATTGACTCTGAAGAAGAGACGAACTCCTTTATCGTACATTGGCGGATTTTTGAGCTCAAGGGAAAGAAAATCAAGGTTGGAACTATTATAAAGATGGGTATAGAGAAAGAGATGGTAATTGGCGGCATAAGGATGACTTTAAGGAGAAGAGTGACAAATTTATTCAACTGGGAAGTCTAGATACAGAGTACAGAATGGAGACACTCCTAGCCAAGCTGGTCAAACAGAATGAAAGTCAAGAAAAATGCTTAAAAGATATAAAATCTTATATGTTAGGATTGAACCAAAAAGTTGAGTCACATGCTACAACAATTAAGCAGTAAGAGGAGCAATTTAGTCAGATGTCAGCCACAATGAATCAAGGACAGCCTGGCACTCTTCCAAAGAATACAATGGTAAATCCTAGAAATGACAGTCAATGCCATGCCATTACCACTCAGAGTAGTAAAGTCCCTATAGATCCACCTGTACCCACAGCTGATGAGTAGAAAAGTGAGGAGGAGTCGGTTAATATAGGGAGAAACAACAAGTCGAATGAAGAAGAAGAAAAATTGCAAAACCTGTGCTGAAACTCATTCGAATACCATGTCCACTTGACAGTTCCCAAGCACACATGCAAGTGTACCTGGTCTACCAACTAGTAAAGTGGCCTTCAAGAAAGCCGAATATCGATCCCATAGGGACTTATGTTAAACAACTACCAAAGTTTAGTTTAACAAGTTTAGATAAAGTAACTAATAAAGTTTTAGAATTGTAAACTAAAAGTAAAACTAAACTAATGTGGAAAAGTAAATTACTTTGGACAATAAAAGTATAGAAACCCAGTATTAAGGCTTACGAACAATCTTACTATGACACTAAACTTCATTAGTTAGATTGCTTCACGTGGTTGTTTATTCGTAGGGTTAATCGAATGATCATGGTCTCCCGATCTCTAATCTTTTACCCAATTTGGACCTTACAACTACTCCATTGAGAGGGGATGTAATAATCCAATTAAGTTATTTAAACTATTACCCTATGTTTGAATCAATTAAGGCTTCTAGGTAAATCAATGTCCTAGATGCTAATTCGGAATCCTTATTTTATAAAAGACTACGAACCTTACCTTGCTTATGCCCATGTTCTATCTTACTATTCCCCCTCCTAAAATCACAACATCGACAATGAATATATTTTATGGGTAGTTAATCATTAAAATAGTTGAGACAAGGATTAACAAACAAACATAATGATAAGCAAATCAACAAACTTAATTCAAAATTAAAGTATTCATGACCTTGGCCATAACTCCGGGAATGGACATTAGCATTTAATTAAAATATATATCATCAAATCCCATGGATTAATGATACAAATCATAAAAAAACAGAATTAAAGAATTATAAAGCCTAAAAAGAAGTTGTGGTAGCCTCCAATGTCATCCAAAGACGTCCAAACGTGATTAATAATATTTACAAAGATGTATTTATAGTATCCAAGTAGTACCAAGGAAAATAGGAGTTGTAGTGTAACTTTTGACTGTGTTTAGAGAGGGGTCGCGACGCGCAATCTAGAAACGGGAGTTGAAGTCGCATCGCACAAGATGGAAATAGGAATGTAGGTCGCATCACGAGACTTAAAAGCATGTGTGGAGGTCGCGACGCACCCTAATCATGATGGATCACTGTTTTGGGTCCCTTATAAAAACTTTGGTCAATAGAATGCGCCAATAGGCCTTACCAACATCCCACATGCGCGGTGGACATTCCAGGACTACAAATTGCAACCAAGTTGTGTGTTGTTCTTTTGTTGATCTATTCTGAGCCTTTTTTAGTTGTTTACACTTGATTTGAAGCTTATATAGTATTTATATATCATCATAATCAATTCACAAAGCATACTATAGGATTAAACTCAACAATTTAGAGATGAACAAAACACAACATCGAAAATAGTGAACGAAAAACACGATTTAAGAATTGGCTTCATTCACTTTGATTTCTAACTTATTGTCTTGAATCTTCTCTTGATCCAATTGACCCTTGAACATTACCAAAAATTTTTATCACATAGAAATACACTATAAAAACCTTAGGAACTCTTAAACACGTTACAACCCAACATGATAGACTAGACAGACACCTAGATCTAGCAAGTCACACTAGTCTTCGAAACCCCATTAAACATTTTAAATAGATACATGGACACTTAAATATACAATTATATCATTACCGACACATTAATCACATGAATCATTCTCAAAACAAGGCTAAAAAAGACTAGAATAGTGACACTAGAATGCATAAATATGCCCAAAATCACTAGCCGACACTTAAAGCCTTGCTTGTCCTCAAACAACTCTTCAATATAAACATCCACACTTATACTATATGAAATATACACAAGCTAGTACTACAATGAATACACAGAATGCAAGTTTAGAACACTATGCATGTTATACACATTAGAAAGCTCAAGAATCCTACTTGAACACATCCTAGCCTCAAGAATGGACTCAACATGTAGCAAAATTATTCATATTTCTCAATCAAGAACATCATATAAATCACCAACATTCATCAAACATGTGCCACTCAAAATAAGAGAGTTACCAATAATCACTCACAAATAAGCATTTTATAACATGATGGGTACAAAAATGAAATTACACTCACTCTCAAAAAGAATTCACAAGTTACACAGAATGAACCATAAGCTTGACCTTAGTAGTGCTCCACTAAAATAAGAATGAAGAAGCTTAATATCAAATAGGTCTTTTTTGGGTTGTAATGTAGGCTAAGGGACGGGTAGGAACTATTTTGATCCGAAAAAGTGTCTATCTTCCTTATGCTCTTCAATGTAACACATGATCAATTAAAACCATTATCCAAAAACCAATTTACACCACTTTTGTCTACCTACATCTTTTGCTTTCAACCAATCTCATTTAAGCATTTATACAAATACTGTGGTGGGATCATGCTATGCACAACTTATCCAATTTGAACAAATTTTTATTCTCTTCATTACTCACTCCCAACCACAACACATAAATTTTAAACACCAATAACTATTTATTTTGGGGCTTCGATTTCACCTTTTTCTTCTTATTTTTCAAACTCATTACTCAATTAATTTTTCATTAAAGAACTTAGAAGCTTTTAGTCAATTAATTTTTCATTAAAGGACTTAGAAGCTTTTAGGATAATATTAATGTTAATAAAAAAAGGATTTAGATTATATATGAGGCTAACAAAGAAAAAGCTAAAGGCTTAATGAGGGTTAACTAGGATTATGCACAAAGATAGGCAAAAAAACGTCTAAAACAAGGCTATCAAAGAAAAGCCTAAATCATCTCCTAAACTCCTATTCTTTGTTTCTCTTTACATACATACCGGGCAAGTTCTTGATATCACATGCAGCAAGGAATATATAAGTACCTCACACACATATGGCATATGCAAAACTCATATCGAATTATCATAGACTCCGAACCATCAAATTCAAATTTAAGACAACAAGTACAAGAGTCACAAACATGAGCCTAAGAGTCTCAAAAATAGCAATTCACTCATTCAACATGTTTTTATCAATAAAATAGTTGCACCATTTAAAAAAAATAGCACCAACAAGAATATATTCTTTATTAGTAAACAAAATATTTTAAATTGAGCTCAAAATTGCAAATTTACCGACCTCACACTTTAAAATCTACTTTGTCCCAATGTGAACTTTTAAAGTAAGAGATAGAAATACTCCTCGAGGTCTCTAGGCCTATCTTGTAGTATATTTTAATATAAAAAAGGTTTGGGGACCCCACACTCATTCTTTGCCATACTTCAAGCTTAGGTTTTTGGTACTCATACTTCCCATCAACCTGTGACTAAATAAAAAACAAAAACTATGAGAAGTAAAAAACTAAAAAAGTGAAAGGAAAACATATCTTAGCTTGGGTTGCCTCTCAAGATGTGCCTAATTTAGTGTCGCAGCACGACTCAATCAACTTTTTCCTCTACCTTAAGGATATGAATTTCAACCCCAACATTGCATCCATCTTCTTTCTTTGATCATAGGGAGGTGGTACAAAAATTTAGAAAATAAGTAATAGAATATGCATGGTAAACCACTCGGTGTTGAGGTGAGGTGTGTTTTAATATTGCTTATCCGGTAAAAAATTAAGAATATAAGATTCTTGTTCCTTATCTTCACGATCTTCCACTATTTTAAATGATTCCAAAGACAAGATATCATCTAATGTTGAAAAGTTCTTTGAATAAGGCTCAACCAATCCTACTTCAAAATTTACACTATACACTACACCCTTATTCTTATTTACCTTCTCAGTTTCCATCTCAAAAGAAAGATGACAACTGAATGGCTATGATTCATATGGCGATGGTAGTATCTCTTTAACCTATTTAATAATTTTAGTTTTTGAGTACTAAGACTTTCCCAAATAGTCAGCAACTTAGTTTTCAATATGTTGGGAAGTCAACTCTGTATCTACCTTTTCAATTGTCTCAGGAGGTTCTTCATTAAGCTCTGTACCATTCCCCAATGTAATTGTAATTACTTGTTCACTATCACTAGGCAAATCAACTTGACGTCTGGTATTATGTACCTATTGCACTTGACCTATCTGTACTACCAAGTTACTCATAATAATTTGCTGATGCTATAAATTAGCCCCATTATCTTTATGTCAGCTAACAACTACGCTTGATTAGCTAAAATTTTTGCAAGCATCTCTTCCAAATTGCTCGTTTAAAAAAGGGCCTAGTAATTCTATAGCTATTGCTGTTGAAACTGTTGTTGCTGATTATAGGCATTCAAATAGTATTGTCTTTGATCATAGCCCCAAATATTACTGAATCAGGGTTGATAACACATATCTTTAGAATGACCACTATTGCCAGAAATCATACACCATATAGAATCGTCATCACTCACAAACCATCTATCCCCAGCTGCCATGTCAAGAAGTGAGATAAAAAGAGAAATAAATGAAAATAAAAAAAAACTAAAAAACTAAACTATTTATAACTCAATCTAGATAAACTAAAAATATGGTAGTTGCCAATTTACAAGTCCCTGGCAATGGCACCAAAAACATAACAGTGCCCAAGCACACTCCCAAGTGTATGCGGTATATCAAGTAGTAAAGTAGCCTTCAAGAAAGCCGAATATCAATCCCACAGGGACTTTTGTTAAGCAACTACCCATGTCTAGTTTAAAAACTTAAGATAAAAAAACTAATAAAGTTTTAGAATTTTAAACTTAAAGTAAAACTAAATTAATGCGGAAAAGTAAATGACTTTGGACAATAAAAGGATAGAAACACAGGATTAAGGCTTACTAATAATAATACTAGTCCATTGAACTTCATTCTTTAAATTGCTTATCGTGGTTGTTGAGTCATAGGGTTAATCACATGATCATGGTCTCCCGACCTATAACCTTTTACCCAATTTGGACCTTACAACTACATCGTTGAGCGGGGATGTATTAATCCAATTAATTTATTTAATGCTATCATCCTTTGTTTGAATCAACTAAGGCTTATTGGTACATCTCTGTCCTACATGCTAATTCAAAATCCTTATGTTATAAAAGACTACAAACCTTACCTTGCTTATCCCCATATTCTATTCTATCTTTTTATTTCCCCTCACAAGATTATAAGGTCGACAATGAATATATTCCAAGGGTAGATATTTGTTAAAATAGTTAAAACATAAATTAACAAACAACCATAATGATAAGTGAATCAACAAACTTAATTCAAAATGAAAGCAATCATGGTCTTAGCCTTAACTCCAGAAAGGGAGTTTAGCCTTTAATGGAAATATTCATCATTAGATCCCTTGGATTAATAATACAAACCATAAGGAAACTAAATTAAAGAATGATAAAACCTAAAAAGAAGTTGTGGTAGCCTCCAATGTCTTCCAAGGATGTCCAAAAGTGATTAATAATGTTTACAAAGATGTATTTATAGAATCCAAGTACTCCCAAGACAAATAGTAGTTCAGAGTTGCCAATTTCTAGTGCACCATTGCGATTCCACCGCATCGCGATGCCTTCCCAGTTCGCAACCAAGGTGTAAATGGGATTTTCATTGCATCGCGCTACCAACCAGTTTCATACAGTCCTATAATAAGATTTAGTAGTATTTCATCAGATACGAAACTAAGTAAATTCAATGTAACTCAGTCAGTTCCTTGAAGAAATATGATCATTAATAGATTTAGCTCAGTTTAAGTTCAATTAAAAATAACTTTAGAGTCTTTCAACTGGGAGTAGGAGCTAGCACCGAGCGAGTATAGGGACGGTAGCTCCCCGTTAGAGAGGAAGAGTCATTAGGAGAAATCCCTGAACTCCAAAACTACGTTGATAGTGCAGGAGCAGGAGTCACCCATTAGAATAAGTCTTCACTAATATACTACCTTAGGATTAACTTCCTGTGAGGGTTACCCATTAGAGAGGCTTAACCAGAGTAGTGATCTTTACCCATGGCATGGTATTGACACCCTTCTAGTACAGGTTAGACCCTTCCAGTTAAAATTTAGGTTATTTTGGTTAAGTGAGAACTCCTACAGTTGCAGATTCAGTATCAATCTTCAGAGTAGAACTCAAAAATTAAGAATGTCAGATATAGTCACCTATATAAGTAAGGAACTTAGATAGTTCCATTGATTCATGAACTACCCTCAAGATAAGCATGGTCTCACATAAATTTATTCAAAATAAACATTATCAGATACAGGGATCACCCATTAGATAGGCTTAATGTCAGTCTGAAATTCATTTCAGTAATCTTATTATCAGATCCATAGATCGCCCGTTAGATAGGCTTGATCTTAATCTCAGATTCCATCATGTAATCTCATTATAGGATTAAGAAATCACCCATTAGACAGGATTTATCTTAGTCTTAGATTCAGTTGAGTATTATCATTATCACATTCAGATATCTTTTGCTAGATAGGTTTGATCTCAGATATAATCTTTTCTTATCATTGATACTAGATTCAGGGATCATCCGTTAGAGAGTTTTAATCTCACATTCAGTCAGTCGAGAGTCTTAAGCTCAAGTTTTAGTCATTGATTTGAGTAGATTCGGTTAATCATCTTCAATATAATAAGTTTTCGAGTTCACTATGTAGGTGGGACTAATCTCGATTTTAGTACTCAGTTTTCTATATCTGGAGATACAATTGTTCAGTATCTCACTATTAGTAGTGAGTTCAGGTTTTAGTAAAGCAGTATCCTTTTTTCAGTACTTTGAGTTATGATATTTTCAGTTATGGTTTGTGCATTCATCCATATTTCCTCATTTAGTATTCTCATGATTATTTAGTTAAGTAATTGTTCATGGATAAGCCCTTGCATTTAGCCTTACCTCATCTTTATACTCAGTACATTCATGTACTAACACATTTGTGCTATAGGGTTTTATTTGACACCATAGGTTAAGAAGCATGACACCTAGAGTATCCCTAGCGGCTCAATCCCAGTCAGCAGCAGTACACGTATTCATGAGTCCTCTTGATTCGAGGATGATATTATTTTATTATCGTATCGGATTTAGTTTATTTTCAGTAGATGAGGTTAGTTGGGGATATGTCCCATCAAATCCACAATTATGACAATCTTGAGGCTTTTTAGAAAAATGTAGTAGTATTTAGTTTTCAATTTTGAGTATTCTAGATGTTTTGAACCTTATGGCTAGTTTTTTCCAATTTTCTACATTTATTACATATATTATGCAGTGCTCAGGTATAGATATCAGTAGATGGATAGCTTGTGGTCCTTCGGGATCATGAGCACCATGTGATGTTCTGGTCCCAAAAAATTGGGTAGTTAAATAAATGAATTTGGATAACCAAATGATAGAAACCCATGGTTAAGGCATACAAATAATCATATTATGCAATTGAACTTCATTCATTAGATTGCTTATCATGATTTTTGATTCATAGGGTTAATCGCATGATCATGGTCTCCAAACCTCTAATATTTTACCTAATTTGGACCTTACAACTACATCGTTGAACGGGGATGTAATAATCAAATTATGTTATTTAAGCTATCATCCTATGTTTGAATGAAGTAAGGCTTCTAGGTATATCCCTGTCCTAGATGCTAATTTGAAATCCTTATTTTATAAAAGAAGATGAACCTTACCTTGCTTATCCCCATGTTCTATCGTCCTATTCCCCCTCTTAAAATCACAACGTCGACAATGAATAAGTGAATCAATAAACTTAATTCAAAAATAAAGTATTGATGATCTTGGCCTTAACCCCGAAAATGGAGTATAGCCTTTAATGGAAATATTCATCTTCCAATCCCTTGGATTGATTATACAAACCATAAATAAACTAGATTAAGAATGATAAAACCTAAAAAAAAGTTATGGTAACCTCCAATTTTTTCCAAGAACATCCAAAAGTGATTAATAATGTTTACGAAGATATATTTATAGTATCCAAGTAGTCCCAAGCCAAATAGTAGTTTTAGTGAAACTCTTGGCCGTGTTAGGAGGGTGGTCGCGATGCTAAATCTATAAATGGTACTAGAAGTGGCGACGCTCAAGCTAGAAACAAAAATGTAGGTCGCATCGCGAGGCTTAAAGCATGTGTGGAGGTCGTGACGCACCTACATCATGAGGGATCACTGTTTTGGGTCCCTTATGAAAGTTTTTGTCAATAACATATGTGAATTGGACTTCACTACAGCTCACACACCCTAGACATTTTAGGACTCTAAATTGCATCCAAGTTATGTATTGTGCTTTTGTTGATCTATTCCAAGCATTTTTGAGTTGTTTCCACTTGATTTGAATCTAGTATGTCATTCATATATAATCATAATCAATTTATAAATCATCATATAGAATTATACACAACAATTTAGAGCTCTAAACAACACAACATTCAAAAGAGTGATCTAGAAACACAAGCTAAGCATAGGCTTCTTTCACTTTGATTTCTAACTTATTATTTTGACACTTGACTTGATCCAATTGACCCTTCAACATTATGAACAAGTTTTTCCACTTATAAATACACAATAAAAACCTTAGTAACTCATTAAATACGTTAGAACACAACAGGATAGACTAGACAAACACCAAGCTCAAGCTAGTCACACTGGTTTTCTTGGTTGAACTCTAAATGTTCAATTTGAATATAAAATTGATTGGATACCACATTAAACATTGTTAAAAAATACATGGACACTTAGATGGACTTTTATATCATTATCAACACATTACTCATCTGAATTATCCTCAAAACAAACCTAAAAAGACTAGAATAGTGACACTAGAATCCATAAACACACCCATCTTCACCGCTCTATCCACAAAGACTGAAAAACCCATAAGAATAAGGTATGTATCAGAAATTTTTGTCTATTATAAAAGAATAAAATATCAATATACCACTTGTAGAGGCATTGTTGCGTATGCCAGGATATGCAAAATTCATGAAAGATTTGATCATAAAGAAAAGGTCTATTAGCTATGAGCCAGTAGACAATATTCATCATTATACTGTGGTGGTTACAAGATCTCTGGTAAGTAAGAAGAAAGACCTTGGCGCATTCATAATATCGTGTACTATCGGGTCATTGAACTTCACTCGAGCACTATGTGATTTTGGGGATAGAATTAATCTTATGCCCTTGGTCATATTTATGAAATTTGGGTCGGGGCTCCCGAACCAACCACCATGAGGGTAGTGATGCTAAAAAAAATAGTAAAGAAGCGTGTTGGTATTTTTTATAATGTTTTAGTAAGTGTCTTCTTTTATATTTACTACAAATTTTGTTATATTAAACTATAAAGTTGACCTTTCAAGTCCATATTATCTTGGGAAAACCAATTTTGGCTATAGGTAGGACGCTAATTGATTTGGAAAAAGGATATTTGATATTGAGACTTAATGATAAACAGGTGACTTTTAATGTATGCAAATATATGAAGCAGTCGTACAAGTTGAAAGTGGTTTCTATGATTGATCTGGATGATGAAGAGGGAGATTAATTTGATGATATTGATGCATTAACTTTGTAGGATGATGGCTCTGATGCAGTTGTTCTTGTTGAAGAAAGATTTGGTGTTGAGTCACTTACAGCTATGATCATGAATTTTGATTTTGAAGGTATTAAGTAGTATGAGAAGCAAGTAGGTGTAATATAGGGGAGTGGTTATAACTATGGACCAAAGAAGCTTGATCAAGATTTTAAAAATGAACTACTCCACAAGTTCTCCCATCTATTGAAGAACCACCGGTGTTGGAGTTGAAAGCCCTCCCATCTCATTTTTAATATGCATTTCTCTGGTCCAACAATACCTTATAAGTTATTATTGTAGCTGATATGAGATAGTCACAAGTTGAAGCATTATCGTCAATGTTGTAGAATTCCAAGAGGGCCATTGGATGGTCCATTGAAGATATTATTAGTTTTCCACCTTATTTGTGTACTCACAAAATTCATCTTGAACCATATTGTGTTACATCTATTAAAAACAAGCATCGACTTAATCCCCCTATATAGGAGGTGATTATGAAAGAAATCATCAAGTGGTTAGATACTGGTGTGGTATTCTCCATTAAAGATAGAAAATGGGTTAGTCCGATTTAGTGCATTCTAAACAAAGGAGTAATAACTATCATACCTAATGAGAAGTATAAGCTAGTGTCTTTGAGACTAGTCACTGGATGTAGAGTATGCATGGATTACAAAAAGTTTAATGCTTTGACTCGGAAGGACCAGTTTTGATGTCATTTATGGATCAGATGTTGGACAGTAGCAAACAGAGGATGGTATTGTTTTCTTGATGGGTAATCAGGTTATAATCAAATTAATATTGCATTGTATGACCAAGAAAATACCTCATTTACATGTCCTTATGGGTCCTTTGCATTCAAATGAATGCCATTCAAACTATGCAACATGCTGACCATAATTTAGAGATTTATGATTTCTATTTTTCTTATATGGTGGAAGACACCATTGAAGTATTTATGGATGATTTTTTCATGGTGGGGCACTCTTTTTATGAATGTCTAAAGAACTTGGCAAAATCTCTAAAGAGGTGTGAAGAATGCAACTTGGTACTCAATTGAGAAAAGTGCCATTTTATGGTCAAAGTAGGAATTGTTCTTGGGAACAAAATTTCAAAGAGAGGGATACAGGTTGATCAAGCAAAAGTGGAGGAGATTGAAGGATTACCTTAACTAATTTCTACAAAAAGGATTTGGAGTTTTCTAGGCTATGCAGGTTTTTATAGTTGATTTATAGAGGACTTCTCAAAAATTGGAAGTCCACTTTGTAATATTCTCGAGAAAGAGGTAAAGTTTTATTTTAATGAGGCATGTAGGAACGTTTTTGAAAACATAAAAGAGAAATTGGTGTCGGCTACAATCATTGTGTCTCCTAATTGGTATTTACCCTTCAAAATTATGAGTGATGCTAATGAATTTCCCTTAGTGGCTATACTAGGAGAAAGGAAACAAAAGATCTATCATCGCATCTACTATGCTAGTAAGGCACTAAACCCTTTCCAAAAGAACTATACCATGAATGAGCTATAATTATTGGTAGTAGTTTTTGCCATTGAAAAGTATAGATCTTACTTAATTAGGACAAAGGTGATTGTACACATTGATCATGCATCATTTTTAGCCATTATGTACTACAATGGTTTAGAGAGAATGATGCAAAGCAAAGGATACAAAATGATGGCTAAAAATGATTCAAAGCAAAGGCTTATTCAGTGGGTGTTGCTGTAGAAAGAATTTGATTTTGAGGTAAAGGATACAAAAGGCATAAAGAATCAACTTGCGAATCACTTGCCTCGACTAGAGGAGAAAGCTATTAAGAAGATTACTTAGGGTTTGGAGATTAATGAAAGCTTTCTACACGAACATATTGGCAGCTTCCCATGATTTGATTCAATGGTTTAGAGATTATGCAAACTACTCAATAATTGACCTAGTTCTAGAACATCTCTCATATTAGAATAAGAGGAAGTTCATGCACGAGGTAAGAAAATTTTTTGGAATGAGCCTTATCTTTTAAAAATTTATGCAGATGAAATCATTTATAGGTGCATACTTGAGGTAGAAATGATGAGCATACATGAGGTGTGTCACTCATTGCCAGTTGGGGGTCATCATGGAGGGGCCCAAAAGACTCATAAGATCCTAAAATACATTAACCATATACAATGATGCTGATGACTATGCTACTACCTAGGATCAATGCCAATGAAAATATACTATTACTAGAAGACATGAACTACATATGACCCCCATCTCAGAATTTGAAGTGTTTGATGTATGGGGCATAGAGTTCTTTTAACCTTTTGTGAGTTTGTGTGGCATGAAGTACATACCTGTAGCTGTTAACTATGTGTCAAAGTGGGTTAATGTAGTTGCACTATCTAACGATGAATCAAGGAGTGTAACAATATTTTTGAGAAAGAATATCTTTTCTCAATATAGTATGCCACGTTCTATTATTAGTAACGGAGGGTCATATTTTTGTAATCATACATTCAAGACTCTATTTTCAAAATATGGGGAGAATCAAAAGGTGGTAACACCTTATCATCTGCAAAAGAGTGGACAAGTTGAAGTATCTAATCTAGAAATAATGTCCATATTAGCGAAGATTGTGAATGTCAATTGTATTAGTTGAGCAAGAAGGGTAGATGATGCATTATGGGCTTATCGTACAACTTACAAAACCCCATAGGTTATTTACCTTATCCGCTTGTGTATAACAAAGCTTGCTATTTACCAATAGAACTTGAGCATAAGGCATTATGGGTATTGAAGAAGCTAAATCTAGAGTGGAAAGATGCAGTAAAATCTAGGTTGAATGGCATAAATAAGTTGGATGAATTCCAACTTTGGGCATATGAAAGTTCAGAACTTTACAAGGAAAACAAGAAATTGTATCATGATCGTAAGATTAAGAATAGTGTATTTGTAAAAGGTGAGTAGGTTTCTAGAGTTCATTTGTTTACAGGTAAGCTAAAGTCTAGATGGCATGGTCCATTCATTGTTATAAGAGTGTATCCCTTGGTGCATTAGAAATAATGAAGGATAGAACAAATCTATTCAAAGTAAATAGACACAGAGTAAAGCACTATATGGGAAATAAAGAAGAAGTGAAGCGGCTAACTGATGTTAACCTGGATGAAGTCTAAGTAATCAAGGCAGTTATGTTATGCCACGATATTAAATTCAGCGTTGTGTGGGAGGTAACCCATGTTTTTGTATCTATTTAACTGTAGGGTATTATGATTGTTCAATGTTTAGAACTAAAAGAATGCAGTTAAAATCCAGAAGAGATGAAAAGGCTATATACGGACTCTTCAAGAGTTGTATCTATATAGTTCGACTCGTGAGTAGGAGCTATAATGACCTGGGAGATTAAGCAGAATTAGAAATTAAGTTTTGGATTTAGTATGACTCTCGATACGAGTTGTATCCCCTAGTTATGGATCATGATCAAGGGTTGTATCTATTCCAGAATCTAGGTAAGCTTTAGAGAAATACGAGTCAAAGAAAGGACCCGTACGCCTGGGTACGAGTCATATACACCACTTGTACCCCATTTTACGAGGTTAGATCTCAAGTTTAACCCGGCCTAGACCTATAATTAAAATGGGGGAATTAGACCTAATAAGCCACCCGAGAACCCTAACTCGTACCCAAAGTTTTCCACCCTAAATTTTGAACTTCAATCTGCAAAATCAATTTGTTTCCAACTAAATCTAAGTACCAGCAACTTTGAATCAGTTATTTGGTGCAATTTTTAACTCGAATTGGAAGCCTCTACAATCTAAAGTTGAAATCCTCCATTCTACACTGAGCAAGTAAGTTTTCAACTTATTTTTGTGGCATTATAAAGTAAATTAAGTAGTCTATGCTATAGTATTCATGTGTTAAGTACAATTTATGCATATATTGGGCAGATTGATAGCATAATTTAGATATGTGTGTTGAAACCTTAAAGCGGGGGATGAATGAGGGTTTATAAATGGGTTTTAGTTTGTTTATGTGTGAAATTGCTAGATACAACTGAATAAAGTAGTGGGCAGATTTGGAATTTCATCAGAGTCAACATTTGAAACTTTGAATTCTATGTTGTAGTGAATACGGAACTCCGTACGACTCATACCCATAATTACGGGAGTTATAATGAGACTTGTACCCACTGACAATATGGAAATCTGACAAAGTCAAAGTTCTTGAATGGACTCGATTTTACCTTATGAGTCGTATCTAGACCTTATGACTCATAAATAGTAATTGTACCCACCTGGGAAGAAAATAAACTGAATAAAAGTTTCTGACTAGATTACAGTTGTTGATCATAAGTTGTAACCAGCTAGTATGACTAGCGAGGAGGAGTCGTAAACTGTCCATTAAATAATGATCATGTATTGTCTAGGATTACAACTCAGGTCTACGAGTCATACCTAATGGGAACGACTGGTACCCACCACTCTAACCAACTGAAATCAAGGCATATTGTACTTTCAGTTTAAATTTTTGCTTTTATTTTTTTCTTAGTTACTAACTTAGTATATTTGCAGGAAAAATGCCTCCAAAGATTTCATATTCATTGAAAACTGAGAAAAATAAAAGAAATAAACAAAAGCCAGTGGAAAGTGAAAAAACTAGAGCATCCACAAGCTAGACTGAAACTAGCGGAGAGGATTATACTGTGACATGTTCCATGAAAGCTTGACAAAAAGAAAAACATGTAAACAAAGCTAAGTGGAAGAAAGTTGTACCCCATGATTTTGATACTCCACCACCTAAAGGACCAGGAAGAAAGAATGAAACTGTCTTCCCTACACCTGCACTTATACCAATTGACGATGATAATGATGAGTCTGAGTCTTGTTCAGTCGAGGAGACTGTAGAGGAAAGCCATTGTCCTGAGGTTGAGGCTAGCCAATATCTAGTCAGGAACCTTCACTAGCACTATCCCTTAACCCGGTACCCACTATAGAACAATGGGGTTGTATTGACTACAGGGAGAAAAGATCAATAGAGTCTTATACAAGAAGAGAAGAATGAATACTATGGGTATGACTAAAGTTCCTGAATTAATAGAATGTTTTAGATAGTATAGTTTTGATTGGATGATGAGATCTCCAGCACGATGTAGTAACGACTTGGTTAACGAGTTCTATGCCGCCTATAAGGTCAAGTTAAAGAGACAGTACCCATAGGGCATGATGTGTAAGAGAGGTAACCCTAGTTTTCCTTGAAAATTCATTTAGTTTGGGTCGATATATCTTTTCAAACTATAGGAAGATTTTTGTATGGACTGACATATCACGCCTTAGCTAACATAGCAAAAAAGAATTATAGAATGGCAAAACTATAGAAGATTACCAACAAGACTTAAGGTACTGAGGACACGATGGTTATGTTCTGATGGATAACTGAGAGAATTGACTCACTTGGAGAACATGCCATTTGGGTTGTAGGAGGTATTAGGGAGTTGCATCAAATAAAAAAGGGTAACCTCTATTTTTAAGGTAATGATTGGTGCACTATAGCCCATCACAGGCTATGTCCAACTACAAGGGATGATATATTGAGATCATTTTGGACTGTGATGATAGTAGGGTTTACATTTGTGAATGATTTTGATGTGGGAGAGTCTGTGAATTAAGAGATAGGGCTATTACAAAGAAGAAAGCGCTACTCATATACCCCTGTACGATCATGAAGATATGTTTATCTGGGGGTATTAGAAATCTCAGGAGTCGATACCATGAGAGAGGACCACCAAACTTTTGATATTAGCCTAATTTGTGACACGGCCAATCCACTGGCCGTACTTATGAGCCAGCCAGCAGATGCCATGGTGGGAGCCTTCCCATAAGATTATCAGACATATGTTACTGCCACTACTGAGGCTACCGAGGCGGTTATACGGACTGAGACTCCACCTTTATATGCAATGGGTAAGTCTAGTGCCTCACCGCTAGTCCAGTCTATGCCGCCTGGGCCATAAGGGATGCCTCTTAGTGTGATGATGATTTCTTAGGCTGCTTATATAGAGTTGGTAACTTAGTTAGCTATACTTATTGTGACAGTCAACAACATGGAAGGTGGAGTACAAAGTTTTATGAAATGATAGTTGGAGATAAAGGATAGGCGTGTGTAGGGGCGCCAAGATATATTTGAGTCAAGAATGACTTGTCAGTTAGGTAGTGGGCAGACGCTCGATATTTTTGATATTTGAGTTGACATTGCTAATATAAATGTAATAAGTGTCGAGTTGTATAAAATGTTAGTGGTTGCTAATCCTATAATAGATATTGTGATTCCCAGATTCGAGGTACAAAATATTTGCGAAGTACCAATAGATCCGCAGGTTGAGCAAACTGAGGAAGAGAAAAAAGAGAAGAAGAGAAAGAGGAAAGAGGACAAAGCTATGAGGAAAAAGGCTAAATTTTATAACATCTAGGATAAACCGGACCATCAGACATGGGTCCAAGATATGTCTTTGGGAGATGGTAGTTTAGGTACTTTAGTTCTTAATATTGAGGGAGTTTATATTGTACACCTACCTGTTGATGATCCATTCCCAATTGGGACAATAACTTAGGATAGTGGGACCCGATCTTAGGGCCCACATGCTGATGTTGAATCTTCGATGCCTTAAGATATTAGGTATGATTTTTTATCACTTCTTTCTTTTTTTAGCACTGAGAACAATACATTGTTCTTAAGTTGGGGTGGGGTACAAAAATTTGGGAGGATTTTAAAATTTTCAAATATAGCTAAAACTAAAAGTCCGTTATGATTTGTAGGTCTGAAGCACACAGCTGAAATAGGGAGTAGATTAGCGCACCTACGGCAGCAAATGTTTTTGAGTTTGCATGATGATTTTTATTGATTTTTGAAATTTGGGGTTGTACTTAAATTTTTTATTTTTTTTATGATTGATAAAACACTACTGATGGTTGTCGATTTTTTATCCGATCTTGTGAAAAATAACGTTAACTATGCTAAAAAGTTTAAAAAGTTGAGCCCCCTTAAAATTTTGTTTAAATAATTGTGTGATTTGTATATTGTGTTGAAACTATTGAGTATCTGATACTGGAATTAGGATTTGGAATAGTACAATTAGGGACAAAAAAACTATGGAGTTTGAAATCTTGTACTTAGTAATGTTGCCCTATGCAAGTGTGCGTAAAGTTTTCTGAGTTCCCAGTCATGTTAGAATCTAGAACTTGACTGGTTGCTTTTACCGATGTCTAGGATAGTTAGGTAGGAGGTTATCATAAGATCTTTTTATATAAGTCTAATTAAGCCAAAAATTCTTGAACCAAATGAACAAATTCCTTTGATCAAAATATTCGAGATTTAATAGACCAAATTTTCTTTTTTCACCCATCACCTTCCCGTTTAGCTTGAAATAAACCTCTTTTTGACCCTAGTCCCCCTGTGGTTACAAAGAACCTCAATTTAGGAAAATGCCAAAGTTGAGGGTAGGTATTATAAGGGTGCATGAGAGCAAAACATGTATGAAGAAAGGGGATTTAAGAAAAATAGTTTTATCATGGGCAAGTTCGATGAAAAGCAAGCTAAGATAAGTGCAAAGTATAGAAAAAGAAAAAAATGATAAAAATAAGCACTAGAAAAGCCAAGCCAGGCCCAATTAGAATATGCTTAAAAGAAAAATGAGATAAGGAAGGAAAGAAATGAAAAAAGTGAAAAAAATTGTGAGCTCCAAGAAAATCGTATTGTCCCGGAGGCTTAGTAACTAAAAAAATTCCCCAAAAGGATATCCTACCAGCCTCTGGACTACGTTACAAGTCAAATAAAGTCCTATAGTGATCTTACCATGACTATATGAAACCTTGGGAAAAGACGATAAGGGCAAGCCTATGATATTCTATGCACATCGTTGATACTTCTTTGTGAGAGATAGTGTTATTTGTTGTGTGGGATTTCTCTGAATGTGAGTGCACATGGATTACGCTACTAAGCCGCTAGATTGTTTGATGAATGAAAAATAGGTCTATGCCCCAGTATCTATTACTAATGTAATGCCATCATCGTATCCCTTCGTGTTTTTGCATATGCTAAATTGCTATACTCAAGTTTCGGTTGCAAAATTTAAAATTAAGAGGGGAAAAACGTAATTGATATTTAATTCAAAAACCACTACCATGTGTTGTTTGAGATCTACCAATTTTAAGCATCGCCTCAGGGGTAGAAAATAGTATTTGGTTTGTTTGCCTAAGGACATTCAAAAGTTTATGTTGAGGGTGTTGATGTGGCATGGAAACACAACACTTTTGATGCTTAAAATTATAAAATTTATGCATGAACTTAGGGTATTTTTTAAGATATGATGCACTTTGGTATGAATTGCAGGTAAAATAGGCTTATAACATAATTGGGAAAAAAAGAGAAAAAGACCTAAAAAAGACCAACTCCTATTAGTATACAAGTCTTCCATCAAGTTGTAATCATTTGATACGACCCGTATGTGGAATCATACAAGGGATAAAACAAAAATTCAAATCTAGAAAGTAAGTATGAAGTAGTTACAACTCACGTATCCCAGTCATAAGACAGGTAGAGGTCGTATGATGAAGTTGTGAGCATAAAAAATCCAACCTACTATTCAGGAATAGGATTATCAGAAGTATACGAGTTATAAGTTTGAGAACAACTTGTATAGGGATATCATATCACCACTAGTGTTCAATGCTGAAAAAGACTGATGTCCCAGGTGGATACAGATGAATTATACAAGTCATATACGTGGCTATGACTTGTAAGATAATATCGTAAGCTGAATAAAGAGTTAAAGTCATAGAAAGATTAGACACTAGACTAGTTATGACATGGCAGGGTACGACTCATAAACTGAGGATATGAGTAACTACTGAGTCATATTGAATGCCGACTTAACTTTACCTTTCTCATTTTGATAGGATTTTTATGTTATTTTGAGATACTATAAATAGCATATGGTTTATCTTTTATTAGGTTGCTCATTGTGACATTATTTTACACATAGTTACTTCGTACTACATTATTTTCTTAATATTTAAGGTTTTATTAAATTAAAGACTTTGGCGTTTGTTAATCTTAATCTTGTACAATTGATTTTATGTGTTGTTCATTGATAATCATAGTTTCTTGAACAAATATAAGTGGCTAATCTCTTTAGCTAGGGTTGTGGGAACCCTGGCAGATTAGCTACATAGAGGAATTGTGAGATTAAATTATTTTAGGGTTTCTACATGAATTATAATTCTTATTTCTACTAATTAGCCTAAAGTAGCTACAGACACTTGAGATATCCTGTATTCATATCCATTAGATAACCAAGAAGCATATGATTGGGTAGCGAAGATTAAGACAATTGCATGATAACCAAGTATGATTGGGGTCAAAACAAGGGGCAACCAAGAGACACTTTGAGACGATCAGAAAGTCAATGGGTGAAATTTATCTTTCGGATAATACCTAACATATAGGCTTTGCATATAAAACAAAAGAATAATTGGGTTGAACACCAAAAATTTACATAGGTAGGATGCTAGGGGGAACACACTCTTAGAATTCCTCTCATATTGGTTTTAACTAAAAAATTATCAAGAGTCAGTTACTATTTCCTACTGATAACAGCATCCCCCATTTACTTTTTTGTACTGCTCAAGGATTACATCAAGGCTAGAAACTATTTATATTTTTGCCTTGGGATCGATCCCAACCTTGTTGGGTTATTATATTTGTAGTCAATCGCATTATATTTCTAGTGGAGGTGTAGTTTTGGGCAACATTAACAGAACTAATGAAATTGAAGAAACTGAATGACTAGTTGCATGAATTATTGGATAAGGGTTATATCCAACCTACTGTGTCACCTTAAGCTGATCCTGTCTTGTTTGTGAACAATAATAATGGGTCTATGCATATATTTATTTATTATTAACTGTTGAATAAGGTAATAATAAAGAATAGGTATCTTCTTCCTCAGCTTTAGGGATCTTTGAGATTGATTTGAGGTTCGGGTATTAGTAGTTGAGGATTAGAGCTTTGAATGTTCCAAACACAAAATTTTTAACTTATTATGGACATTACGAGTTCTTTCTCATGCCCTTCGGGTTTACCAATGCACCATACACGTTTATAGAGTTGATGAACCACATTTTTCAGACATATCTTAATTCTTTTGTCATTAGATTTTATTAATGATATTTTTAGTTACTCCAAGAGTGAGGCCAACCATGAGGAGCATTTGCCATTTGTACTTTAGAGGTTGAGAGATGAGAAGTTTTATGCTAAATTTTTTAAGTACGAGTTTTAGTTGAAATCTCTCTCTTTCTTATGTCATGTTGTGATCAAGGATGGATCATGGTCGATCCTGCTAAAATTGTAGTTGTTCGAGATTGCGGTAGACCTTTTTTCCCCACAAATATTTGGAGTATTATTGGGTTAGAGGTCTACTATCGATGCTTTGTTGAGATTTTTCCACCTATTGAGGTTCTATTAAATAAGTTAACTCAAAAAAAAATTTCATTTAACTGGTTCGATGCTTGTGAGTAAAGATTTGAAAATCTCAAAGGTTTATTTATATTAGCACCTATCTTAACTTGGCCTATGGAGGACGTGGGCTTTAATATTTTCTGTGATGCTTTAGTTATTAGTTTAAGAGCCATTTTGATATGTAAGGGTTAGGTGATTGCATATGCTTCTCATTAGTTGAGGCCTCATCAGAAAAATTACTTTACCTATAGTTTAAAGTTATGTGCGATTGTATTTGCTTTGAAGTTATAGAGGTACTATTTGTATGGGGTCCTTTGTGATATCTTCTTGGATCACCGTACCCTTCAGTATTTAGTGGGATCTTACTATGAGTCATAGTCATTGTCTTAAGTTTCTAAAAGATTATGACCTTACTATTCTCTATCATTCCAGCAAGGCTAATTTTGTTACGAATGCCCCAAGCCAGACGTCGACTAGTATGGGTAGCTTGGTAGATTATTTGACCCAGAAGAGGCCATTGGCCTTAGATGTTATGTCTTTGGCTAACCAGATCGTTAGGCTTGATATTTTGACACCTTGTTATGTGATGGAATTTATGGAGGTTGTAACTTTCGTAATGGAGCAAATTTAGGCTCACCAGTTTGACGGTATTGGGTTGATAGTGAAATATGACAAGGTGTTAATATCGAGGCTAAGGAAGACTTACTTGACTCTGTGGTGTTTTTAGGATTAGATGACTAGTTTGAATTTGTCGAGTAGATGATTGGGGGAGATTAATCATAGCGTAGGCTCACTGTTCTATATGTTCTACTCATCGAAGAGTGACAAAGATGTATTATTTTTTGAGGTAAAACTACTGGCAGGAGGGTATAAGGAAGGATATAGGAGATATTATATCTTGTTGTTTATGTTATCGGCATCTGAATCACAAATATTTTAGTCTTAATGGTTTTCATTAGAGATTACCCTTTCCCAAGTTGAAGTATGAGCGAATCACTATTGAATTTATGACTAGGTTGCCTCGTACGTCTTGTGGTTTTTATAATATTTGGACTATCATGGATCAAATGAAAAATCTACCATTTCATTCATATTTAGGTTTTCATCAGTGCTAATAGATTAGACCATATCTATGTTTGTGAGATAGTTAATCTCAATAGTGTACAAGTGTCTGTTGTCTCTAACAAAGATGTTGTCTTCATATCTCACTTCTGGAAGGAATTTTAATAAGAGTTAGGTATTTGAGTTGATTTTAGCACAATTTTTTTCCACAAACTGATGGTTAGTTAGATCTTACTATTTAGGTTTTGGAGTATATGCTACCTGGTTGTGTTATGGACAATAGAGGATAGTGGGAGTAACATATGGCCTTGGTGAAGTTTGCATGTAATAATATCTATCCCCAGATTTTGGCGATTCTGGTATTTCCCTTGACTTTTGTTTGAGGACGAACTAGATTGTCAGTAGTGGATGTTGTATGGAGTTGATCCTATGAAATTTCATTTTTTATATGTTTTGACTATTTTACCCCTCCCCATTATTTCTACGTGAGTTGGCAAAATTTTCAATGCAATTTGAGGAATAATTTGAACGAGGTTGTGGTTTTTAGATATTAAAAGTGGATCATACCTTTCTTCGATCAACATTTGTTGTTTTGTGTTTTGATGACAAAATGGACTACGTAGTAGATTCGAAATGTTAATTTTGGGTTGGTAGACAAGTTGTTCTAATTTGATGGATTTAGATTTTGGATCTCATTTTGATCCTTGGTTCTTAAAGTTGTGAAATTGGGTCTCAGGGGTCAACTTTGTTAAAACGACCTCTATTCCAAAATGTAATATTGACATTACCTTTTAAGCACCAAATTTACTCTGGTTGCATATTTCTTTTGTCCTCACAGTATTCCAAATAAATCCTGAGGTTTTGATCTACAAATTTACAATTTTAACGAAGTTGGTGATGCATCATAAATCTTGTGCACCGGCTTTAGCGGCCCATTCATCTTTTAAGTAGAGGCCCAACTGGTAGCCCATTACCATTATAGCGGACCTTAACAATTTTAATGGTTTTCGCTTTAGCAGTAAGGGACTAGTTTAGCAGTCTCCCATTAATGGGATAGACCTCTTAAGAGATTAACCAACATCTTAAGAGATGACCTTTTTAGCGGTCATAACTGGTATTTGATTCTTCTTTCATTTTTGAGATTTTAAGCTTTAGGTTAAGAGATTGGTCAATTTCTTGCATCTTCAAGCTTGGGTAAGCTCTAAATCACTATTTTAATTATTTTACTTCTATTATTCTCGTTTAAAATCGTTAAATTATGATTACAAAAGTAGAATTTGGGGATTTTAGCTGGAAGGCCTTAAATGGTTTTTCTTTGATTTGAACCGAATTCATAATAGGATTTCACTTTATTTTTCTCCTATGGTTCATTTAATCATGGTTAAGGTATTTTTAAATGAAAATTTTAGTTTTACCCTATTATTTTGATAACCCATTTTGGTGTCCCTTTTGACTCCATCAGAACAATAAGCAATATAGGCATTGTTAGTTTCCTTTTGATGCATTGATTCTGTATTTATATGTTTTAGGTAATTCTGAGGAAGTTCGTGAATGGGAAAGCTCTCGTGAAAAGTTTTAGACTTTGATTACATTATCACGAGGAAGGTTTTGGCTTAATTTTCTTCATACTAGGTATGGTAGTTAATATTTGTATAAAATCATGTGTAAGACCCCGTAAAGTTCTTAGCATAAATCAGTCCTTTAGGCTTCCTAAGGGTTCCAAGGGTTAGAATATTTTAGCTAAGTATTCAAACATAGAGTCATTTTAGCCTTTGAAAGTTGACGATACTATTTCATGGACATTACGCCCATTAAATATGGATATTTAGGTTTATTCATGATCACGAAAGTCCATAGGTGGTTTCGGATAAGTTTCAGATTTTTTCAACTTCTTTTGAAGCTCTTTTGGAATCCTAAAATAGTGGATCAACGTGATCTTGGCGCGCTGTATGTACTATTGCATTGATAAATATTTTCCCCTTCTCCAAGCGTCAATTTCTAGTTAGTCGATGCAGACTTAATACGACATATTGGCTATCACTTCGATGCCAACGATGCGGCACGTCAGTCTGTGAGTCGATGGTATAGTTTTTTAGTCATTAAAAGATGGCATCTTTGGGGGTATTTATGTTTTTTTCCCTCAACCTTCAGTCCCCAAAACATAAAATTAATAACTTTAGGGAGCAAATAAACTCATTCTTTCTCAAATTTTCTCAAGAACAAAATACTAGAAGCATCAATTTAAAATCAAGAACACAAAATTCCACCATCAATTTTTAGAAATTCCTTAACTAGGGCATGCAAAGTGTTTATCCAAGGGTTCCTTCCACCCTTGGAGTCCAAGAAACTTCTTTAAAGTTCATGTTGAGTGATTTCATGATTTCCATGATTTGAATTAAGGTGTATTCATGATTTATTGCAAGATTCATGTAGAGTTAGTTGATATATGTGCTTTATCATGTGAATCCATGTTAAAAGTCTTAGTATTATGTAATTGGAATTGAATCATGTTGCCTACATTTTTTTTTAGTATTATGTGCATATATTATGCCCTACAAAGGTTTGATGAATTGTCCATGTGAGTTGAATAGTTAAATTACATCATATTTAGAATGTATGCAAGTGTTTGCTTGAATGCCAAAATGAATGAATGATGACTAAGTAGATAGTTACTATGTCTCAAGAATTATGCCATGTCTTTTAAATTTATGCTATCAAGTCCTGGGGTATTTAATACAAGACATTTTAGCTGATTGTCTAGAGCCATGGTTAGTCACAGAGTAGAATCAGTCATGTCTCGATCATTAGAATTTAGTCAGTTAACATAATTCAGTAGTATTCCATCCGTCCACAAAACTCAGTGAACTCGTTCAGTTATACTATATGATCAGTAACAGTTCAGTCTAGCCTAGTACAGTTCAGTTATACAACACGATCAGTAACAGCCTCGACTGAACCCAAGGAGTGCACTCACTTTCCAGTAGATGGTGAAATCTCTAGAAGCAGTCCATGCACTCCTAAACTATGTGTCCTGCGTAGGTTAAGACATTAACCTTCCAATTGAGGGTTTACGAGGTGATCTACCTACCAATTGAGGGTACCGCCATTTTTGTTCAGAGTACTTGCAAGATGAGAGTAACTCAATACTTATCCTTATCGTGGTATGATATTAGTATCTTTCCAACTGGGTTACAGGTTGAACCCCAGATTAGTTAGAGAAGTAGTATGTCGGTAAAATGATTACTTCCTACAATCTCAGTTTTAGATTTAGTCCTAGTATGGAACTTAGTTTAGTTCCACAAATTAAGGACTGTAAGGCACAGTTACTCAGGTCACTACATGACTCATTATAGTTTGACAGAATTAAGACTGTCAGATACACTCATTCAGTTACTATTAATCCAGTATTTAGTTTTATGATGATATCAGTACAGTTTACATATTCGTGCATGTACTCTCATTCAGTCATACTCATGTTATTTAGTTATTATTGTTCATGCATGAGAACCTATGCATTTTAGCCTACCTCACTGAGCATACCAGTACATTCAAAGTACTGACACATGTTTTTCTTTTATGCTATGATGTCTTATATCATAGGTTCAGACGCAAAGGCTCGCGAGCACCCATAATAGTTTAGATTTTCTGCAATCAGAATAGTGGTGAGTCCTCATAGTTAGAGGACATAGTGGTTTTCAGTATTTGAGTATTATTTTTAGTAGTCAAAGTTAGTTGGGGGCTTGTCCAATAAACTCTACAGTTCAGACAGTAAGAGGCTGTTTAGACTAGAGTACTTTCAAATAGTTGTTCAGTTTTACAATACTTATATTCAATTTTGTAACTTTTGTACTGTAATCAGATTTATTTGTAGATTTAAACCTTATGGCATATTTTCCACCAATTTTGGGCAATCCTTATAATATTTATTACATAGTTATTACAACATGTACCAGTCATATGTTAGGTTACTGTCCTTTAGGATTATGAGCACCATGTAGTGTCTTAGATACAAACTCAAGGTGTTACTAACTTTGTATTAGATCGTAAGGTTCAATAGTGTCTTATAAAGTGTTAAAGCTGTATCTAGTAGAGTCTTGTGCATGGGTATGTTGTGCGCTACACATATGGATAGGAAGCTATGGGATATTTTAGGAAAAGTTTCCCTTCTTTCAATACTTATGTCGTGCGAGTGAGCAGGAGCTCCACTTACACTCTCTTTCTAATCTTAGCTTCTCTTTCATTTACAAAATATACCTCAAAAGAAGTCTTAGGTAAGAGGAATGGGAGACCTGAGCTCCTAGGCCGTCCATCCAGATCCTTTGGGAGAGCATGTCTCCCAAGCAGAGTTCAGAGCAGCCTTTAACAACCTAGCTCATTTTATAGTATCCCAGAATGAATGTCCAGATGTGGTTCCAGCCAACCCAGTGGCCAATACTTCTACTTCCAGGATTCGAGACATCACTTGAATGAACCCTTCATTTTTTAGTAGGTCTAAGTCAGATGAGAACCCTTTGGAATTTCTTGATTAGGTACAGAAGGTTACCAATATTATGTGGCTGATGACTAGTGAGAGTGCTGAGTTTGTTGCATACAAGTTACAGGATGTGGCTCACTCATGGTTTAAATTGTGGAAGGCAGAGAAGGTCGTAGATGCAGGGCCCATAGAGTGGGATGAGTTTGCCACTACTTTTCTGGATAAGTTTTTTTAACTGGAGTTGAGCGAAGCGAAGGTTCTAGAATTTATCAATCTGAAGTAGGGCAACATGACGGTGAAATATTATTTTCTAAATTTTATACAATTAGCCAGATATAATCCTCTTATAGTAGAAGATAGCGGATCTAAGATGAACAAGTTTGTTTCTAGAGTTAATGATTATGGGGTTAAGGAGTGTAGATTTGCGATACTAATTAGTGTGATGGAGTTGTCAAGGCTGATGGTCCATGCACAATATAGGAAAGAGTAGAATAATAAAGAGAGAGAGAAGTAGAATAAGAGAGTTAGAACAGGTAGTTTCAACTTCACTCAGCCTAAGTCAGAGGGTAGGAATCATTCTTAGTTCTGCCTAAAATCTTCAGTCCCAGCTCTATCCTCAATCAGTGCTCCTGTGCCAAAATTTAGAGATGTCAATAGGGATAAAGCAGTATGTCCTAAACCCAAAGGCAATGTTAGCAGTGGCCGAACCAATCCTCTTTGTCAGAAATATGGCAGAAACAACTAGGGTATCTGTAGAGCAGGTAGTTATATGTATTTTGGGTGTGGGAAGCAAGGCCACAAAGTCTGAGATTGTCCCCAATCAGGTTATCAGGGACAGTATAACCTTTCCTCAGCTCAGTTTGATTTCTTGAATCAGCAGGGTGCCACTTCTAGTGCCCCTAGTAGGGAACTCTAAAATAGACTCTATGCTCTTCAGTCCTGACAGGATTAGGAAAGTTCCCTTGATGTGGCCACTGGTACGTTACAAGTTTATCATTTTTATGTTTTTACTTATCTAGATCTAGGAGGCTCTTTGTACTTTGTTACTCCTTATATATCTGTTGACTTTGAAGTCAGTCCCAAAAGCCTAGTAGAGTATTTTTCAGCCCCTACCCCAGTGGGTAAATATATCATAGCTCGATGGGTATACAGGAACTGTCTGGTTATGGTATCTTAGAAAGTCACTTTAACAGACTTAGTTAAATTAGATGTGACTGATTTTGATGTCATTCTCAAATTGGACTAGCTTCATTCCTACTATGCCTGAGCTGACTGAAGGGGTAGTACTTCAACAGTTAGGGGTCTACTTATTTCTTACCTCTGAGCTAGAAAAATGATAGCTGAGGGATGTGTTTACCATCTCGTTTGAGACTAGGACTCTAGTTTAAAAACCCCATATTCTTTAATCAGTGTGAGTAGAATGTAAATTCCCAGATGTATTTCCCAAAGACCTTTCTAGAGTTCCTCCTAAAAGGGAAATTGATTTTGGAATCGATCTACTTCTAGATACTCTACTTCTAGATACTCAGCCCATCTTTATTTCGCATTACAGAATGGCTCCAGCAGAACTCAGAAAGTTAAAAGAATAGCTAAAGGATCTATTTGATAAGGGGTTCATCGGACCCAGTGTATCCCCATGGGGCACACCATTCTATTCATACGAAAGAAAGATGGTTTTCTCAGAATTTGTATTGACTACTGTCAATTAAATAAAGTCACGATCAAGAAAAAGTATCCACTACGCAAAATTGATGACTTATTTAACCAATTTCAAGTTGCCAGTTACTTTTATAAGATAGAGCTCAGATCAGGCTATCATTAGCTCAGAGTCAGAGAATGTGACATACCGAAGATAACTTTCTAAACTCGGTACGGTCACTTCAAATTCTTAGTCATGTCATTTTTTCTTAGCAATACCCCAGCAGCTTTCATGGACTTGATGAACCTTGTGTTCAAGTTGTACTTGGACATGTTCATCATAGTCTTTATAGATGTCATTCTTGTTTACACCCGTAGTGAATGTGATTATGTCAACTATCTCAGAATAGTATTATAGAATATGAGAAACCATCATCTATTTGCCAAATTTTGTAGGTGCAAATTTTGGCTAAGGTCACTAGCCTTCCTTGACAATATAATTTTAGGTGATGCTGTTAGAGTTGATCCTCAAGAGATTGAGGTAGTAAGAAACTAGCCCAGGCCCATCTCTCTATTAGATATCAGGAGTTTCTTGGGTTTCGCCAACTATTATCGATGGTTTGTTGAGGAACTTTCATCTAATGCATTCCCTAAGTCTATATTGACTCAGAAGAAAGTCAAATTCCAGTGGTTAGATTCTTGTTAAAATAGTTTTTAGGAGTTGAAGACTCAACTACCTATAGGTCCAGTTTTGACCTTAGCAGATGGTTTAGACGACTTTGTAGTGTATTGTGATACCTCCAGAGTTGGCCTGGGGTGTGTTCTGATGTAGAGAGGAAAGGTCATAGCCTATGCCTGTAGGCAGCTAAAACCCCATAAGAATAACTATTCTACTCATGATCTTGATTTAGCAGCAGTAGTTTTTGCCTTAAAAGCTTGGAGGAACTATTTGTATGGTGTACACATTGATTCATTCGCTGATCATAATAGCCTATAGTATGTCTTCTGATAGAACAATTTACACCTCTATCAGAGAAGGTGGTTGGAGTTGTTGAAAGACTATGACCTTAGTGTCCTATATCATATGGGCAGGCCTATGTGGTATCTGATGCTTTTAGTACAATGTCTATGGGTAGTGTTAATATTGTGGAGGACAGTAAGAATAAGTTAGCTTAGAAAGTTCATCAGTTAGACCGACTAGGTTTCTGCCTAGTCAATTCAGTAGAAGTTAGTGTATGGGTGCAGAGTAATTCTAAAACATCCCTAGTTTCTAAGTTAAAGGAAAAGCAGGATATGGATCCTACTTTAGCCAAGTTGAAGAAGTCAGTCGAAGATCAAAAAGTCGAGGTTTTATCCCAAGGGAGATATAGTGTTTAGCATTTTTAGGGTCAACTATATATGCCAGGTGTAGATGACTTAAGGCAGCAAATTCGTATAGAGATGCATAGTTCGAGCCAATCTATTTATGCAGGGACCAATAAGACATATCATGATTTGCAGGAGATCTATTAGTGGAGTGGGATTAAGAGAGATATTAGAGAGTTTGTGGCTAAGGGATTAACATGCCAGAAGGTTAAAATTAAGCATTAGAACCGTAGTAGGTCCTTATAGAAGTTCAACATTCCCAGCTAGAAATGGGAAGAAGTGAACATAGATTTTGTGATAGGTTTGCCTAGTACTCATCATCAGCTTGATTTAGTTTGGGTCATTGTATACGGGATGACCAATCAGTTATGTTCTTCCTGTCCTTACCTCTTACCCAATCGAGGATTACGCCTAACAATATATCAGGGAGTTAGTTAGATTGTACGATGTTCCATTTTCCATTATCACAGATAGAGGTACGCAGTTCACCTCTTATTTCTGGAAAGAATTCCAAAATGGTCTTGGTACCTGAGTTTACCTTAGTACCACTTTTCATCGTCAAATAGATGGTCAAGTAGAAAGGGTCATTCAAACTTTAGTGGATATGCTATGAGCATGTGCGATAGACTTTAAAGATAGTTGGGATGACAACTTGCCTTTGATTGAGTTTTCATATAACAACAGCTATCACTCCAGTATTCAAATAACTCTGTTTGAGGCATTTTATGGAAGGAGGTATAGATCTCCTATTGGTTTATTTGAAGTGGGTGAGGCCATAGTGGTAGGGCCAGACTTGGTATTTTATACATTATAGAAATTCATAAGGATCAGGGAAAGACTTTTGACAACTCAGAGCCAGCAAAAATCATACACAGATGTATGCAAAAAGGATCTTTTATTCGAGATTAGTGACTATGTGTACTTGAAAATCTCTCCTATGAAAGGGGTGAAGAGATTTTTCAAGAAGGGGAAACTCAGCCCCCGAGATGTTGGTCCTTACCTAATTCTTAGCCATTTCAGAAAGTTAGCTTACGAGCTTGAGTTGCCTTTAGATCTATCTTCAATCCATCCAGTGTTTCACATCTCCTTAGTACAGAAATGCATAGGTGGCCCAGCAGTTGTACTCCCTGTTGAGGGTAGAGCTTTTAGAAAAACCTCTCTTATGATGAGATTTCACTCAAAATCCTTGACTACCAATTCATAGACTGAGGAGCAAAGAATTCCCCTTAGTCAAATTTCTATGGTGGAATTAGTCCATTGAGGGAGTTACTTGGGAAGCTGAAGCAGACATGTAGACAAAGTATCCTCACCTCTTCTCCGCAAACTTAGATCCAGTCCAGGTAATAGCTTTCCTTAAGCTTATTCATTTTTAAGTCAAGATTTTAGTTACAAAACTTCGTATTAATTACCATTGAATGATAAGTCATATATGTTAATGAGTCAGCTCAGTCATGTATTCATACATCAAATATGCATGTTCAGAATGATAATTCAGTGTATTAGTGATCTCAGTCAGGAAACCATGCTTCAATTGGGCATGCCCAGTGTCTAAGTTCAGTCTCTCTATATTCTGAGTTTCAGCAGTCTTATTCGAGGATGAATGACTCCAAGAGGGATATAATGTCAGACTTCGTAAAGCACTTAGCTTAAATTAGTCCTTTAGGCTTGTCAAGGTGTCCCAAACATAGAATATTTTTGCTAAGTATTCAGACGTAGATTCATTTTAGCCTTCAAAAGTTGGAGATCTTATTTCATGGCTTTTATGCCAATTAAATATGGTTATTTAGGTTAATTCATGATCAGGAATGGTCGTAGGTGTTTTTAGACAAGTTTTGGATTTACGGACTTCGTTTGTATCTCCTTTGGAACCCCAAAACTATGGATCAACGCGATCTTCGCACGCCGCATTGACTATCGTGTTGATAAATATTTTACCCATCTCCCACCATCAACTTTTAGTGAGTCGGCGCAGACTCAACGTAATGTATTAGCTATCGTATCGACGCCAATGATACATCACATCTGCCTATGTATCGATGGTACAGTCTTTCAGTCATTAAAAGACTGCGTCCTTGGGGGTATTTAGGTTTTTTTCCTTCAACCTTCAGCACCTAAAACATGAAATTAATCACTTCAGGGAGCAAATAAACTCATTCTTTCTCAAATTTTCTCAAGAATAAAACCCTAGAAGCTTTAATTTCAAATAAAAAACACAAGATACCACCATCAATTTGAAGAAATTCCTTAACTAAGGTATGTGAAGTATTCATCCATGGGTTCGTTCCTCCCTTAGTGTCCAAGAAACTCCATTAATATTCATGTAGAGTGATTTCATGATTCCCATGAGTTGACTTAAAGTATATTCATGATTTATTGAAAGATTCACAAAGAGTTTATTGATATGTGTGCTTTACCATGTGAATTCATGTTGAAACTTTTGGAATTATGTAATTGGAATGGAATCATGTTTCCTACACATTATTTTAGTAGTATGTGTATATATTATTCCCCACAAGTGTTTGATAAATAGTTCATGTAAGTTGAATAGTGATATTACATCATGTTTAGTATGTATGCAAGTGTTTACCTGAATGCCCCAATGAATCTATGATTAATAAGTAGTTAGTTATCATATCTCAACAATTATTCCATATCTTTTAAGTTTATGTCTTCAAAGTTATGCCAATAGAGGGTGAAATCCCTAGAAGCTGTCCTTGCATTATAGAACTACATAGCTATCATAGGTTGAAACATCAACCTTCCTAGTTGAGGGTTGATGAGGTGTTCTACCTACCAGTTAAGTGTACCACTATTCTTGTTCAAAGTACCTACCATATGTGTGTAACTCATCTCTTGTCCTTACTCGTGGTATGATATTAACAACCTTCCTACTGGGGTTATAGGTTGGACCCTAGATTAGCAAAAGAAGGGGCATATTCGTTAGATTATTACTTCCTATATTCTCAGTTTTAGATTTAATCACAATATGGAACTCATTTCAGTTCCATATATTCAAGACTGTCAGGCATAGTTACTCAACTCAGTACTGGACTCTGTATAGTTCCACAGAATCAAGACTATCTGGTAAATTCGTTCAGTTACCAGTAATCTATTATTCTGTGTTATGATGATCTCAGTACAGTTTACATAATCATACATGTACTCTCATTCAGTCATACTCATGTTATTCAGTTATTGGTGTTCATGCATATGAATACATGCATTTTAGCGTACCTTACTAAGCATACCAGTACATTCAAATTACTGATGCATGCTTTGTTTTTCGCTATGTTGTCTTATATCATAGGTTCAGTTGTATAGGCTCTTGAGCACCCTTAGAAGTTTAGATGTTCATTATTTAGTGTAGTGGTGAGTCCTTATAGCTCGACGACATAGTGGTTCTCAGAATTTCAGTATTATTTTTAGTAGTCGGAGTTAGTTGGGGGCTTGTCCCATTAACTTCATAGTTCTGACAATTAGACTCTTTTCAGACTAGAGTATTTTCAGACAGTTGTTCAGTTTTTTAGTACTTATATTTAATTTTTGTACTTAGATAATGAATTTAGATTTATTTTCAGACTTGAACCTTATGGAATATGTTCCACCTATTTTCCATAATCTTTACAGTATTTATTACACAGTAATTGTAGCAGGTACAAGTTATGGGTTAGCTTGTGGTCCTTCAAGATTGAAAGCACGGTGTAGTATCCGGGGTACAGACTTGGGGTCTTGCAATGTATGAGTAATTATTATGGAAATAATGTTATTACTGTCTGGTGCCCATGTGGTGGGCTTATGTTGTTGATGGTGATTTGAGATGATAATTTTTGTGTATAGCTCGTGGGGTTATATAATCTAATATTATTTGCCTTATGAATACAGTTAATTGTTTGTTTCAAGGTAGAAATGCATAATTTTTAGTTAATGTGATATTAATGATGTCTTACTTGCATATTTTATTTTAATGGTAGATGGATTATATAGACCATGGATGTTTGACATATTGAGTTGATTTGAGGTCTTTTACGTGTATATTGACAGGATGTGAGATCCTTATATTTGTTCGCTCATGAATATTAAATCATTATACCATACATATATTCAATAGATATTGGTACCATTGTGGAAATACTAATTTTGACAAAAATTAGAAAATTTTTAAAATCCCAATAATGTAGCCCACAAGTCGGAGATAAGATATGCTTTCGAGATTGGTATTTAAGTATTAAGATACTAGATGGGTTGCGAACCTGCCATGGGTCCTACCTGGAAGCATCGAGTCTAGGCAGATGTATATAAAGGTTATGTGATAAACTTAACCACATCACATTGTTATCATCATCATTGCATTTCATACATTATGCATCTTCATTGTTGTATTTTTATGTTTAATTCTATGTACATCCATTCATTCTATTTCACATACCTATTATCTTACATACATGCTATATTTAGACCTATTAGTAGAGATAGTGTGAGCTATAATTTGGGAAATTTTCTGAGAGCAGGTGACGTGCTCTAAGGATGTATTTGTGTATCTTATTTTCTACTTTGCTCAGTCGACCAATGATACAAACTTAGTACAAGTGGATAGTACTAATATCTATTGTTCCCTTTTTGATTTAGATCTAGGTATGAGGTATTAGACTCTTAATGTATTTAATGTTGACCTTAGACCTCCTACAATCCAAATTAAGTTTTATTTGGTATTTAGAGAAAGACTTGTAGTGTTTTGGATCTCTACTTGTAAGATTCTGAGGTATATTATATTGTTCAAATACTCTGATGCCAGGTTTTGGGAGGTTTTATAGTATTTATTATTACTCAGACTTCCACTAAAATCATAAATTGATGGTTTGACTTTTATCTACAAGTCTCTCCTAGGGGATTATGTTATGATTTCTTATTAAATATTATTTGGGTTGTTGAGTTACTTGTCTAGGATTGGGTACGAGAGGTGCTTCTATAACCTTAGTTTTTGAGTTTTGACAAATTAGTATCAGAGCCAAGTTCATTGGTCGCATTAGTGTAAGAATAGGGTATTTGATAAAGTCTTACAGATCGATATGCAGAAGTTCGTATCCATTTTTGAGAGGCTGTTATATATCTTTAGGAAACGTTCTTAACTGGTTCTTTATCATATGGGGTTTTGCATATCGTATGCTCTAGATATCGTTTCATCCTTTCTTGTGTAGATGGTGAGAAGTAGATCTGGTGAGGCTAGGGATGTTGACCTAGAATTCGAGAAGGTATCCAAGCCTAAAGGATGAGTCAGGGATCACAGACGTGCTCTAGGTAGAGGACTGACATGAGGATCCTCCCGGTTTAAAGGTAGTAATAAGGGGATCTACCCTAATCATAAGGTTGAGCATGCTAGAAATATGGGTCCTACTATGGTTGCAAAGATTTCATCATAGTTTTAGATGGTTTATTAATATTTTTGCTGACTCATCTTGATTGTTTCATTTAATGCACCTAGTATTCCTCCAGATCATAGTGTTGTAGCTTAATCTAATCTAGAGACTGCATAGGGTGTTCCTGCAGTCTCGAGTATGGTTCTTTCATCTTTAATGACATCTACTAATATGATTCCACTAGCTGTTAGTTTAGGCCCTCATTCTGTGCCAGTATCTGGGTATGGTATTTTGAGTTGAGGGATTCAGCCTTATTATATGTTACTTCCTTATGTAAGATTACAATCTTTTAGATTCACTATGCCTCTTGTTGCTTCAGGTCCTGATATGTATTGCAAGGATTAGAAGAGGTTTGAGAGATTTACTCATTTTGTTCTACCCATGTCTAGTGGTGTTGTGGGTAAGGATGCCTGAGTTCTTGATTGATTATTGAGATAAGTTATGTAATATTGGATTGTTTAAGTAGCACGGAGTTTCTAACACTACCAACCAATTGAGAGATGTGGCTGGAGATTAGTGGAGGTCACTTGTTAGTTGCAGACACCTTGGTTCATTTGAGATGACCTTGGATTATTTGTTGAGGCCTTTTTTGACAGGAGTGTTCCATACAATGTTACATCCCATTCAATATTACGTCCTAGGTTTTGGCCTTAGAAATTTTTCCTTGAAAAAAAATCTCCAGACCCAATATGACTCATGGATACAAGTTATATGATGGGGTACGAGTGGTGTGTTCCTGTCATAAGTTTACAAGTGTTAGTTGGTAGGTTGGTTTTGAACACTGTAATGGTCATGACTTAAGGGTATAAGTAATAAATCTTGGACGCGAGCCATATCAGGGACTCAGATGGTATGTAGTATTTGATCTTCTTGGTATTTATTCTGCCAAGGATATGAATCATAGCTACAAATCGTACGTTGTGATTACAACTTTGTTGGATAAGACGTATTATTTACATTGTCTCATCTAAGTTAAGGCCTAGGTACGACTGGGGGGAACCAATGTAAGAAAGGGTACAACTCGTAAGAGGGTCAGTTGTTTTCATGTGATGGGTTTTTAAGGGACTAAAGTGGGGCATTCTAGATATTTCCCTACTTACGGTAATTATGACCCATGGCATCTAATACAACTAGGAGGTTATTTACCCAATTATTATATTCATTAACACATAGAAAACTATTCCTAAACATTAAATTATTCTTTTAAGAGATTTTGGGGAAAGAGAGCTAGGGTCACAACATGGGGATTGCTTTGGGACTTGTTTTGGTGATTTTCTTCGATTATCTTTCTTATTTTAAGGTGTCTATCTCTTCCCTACTTCTTATTTCTAAAAATACTTGGATTTTATGGTTATTTTCATGGTTTCAATATTGCATGAGTTATTGTTTTCAACTATTAATTGGGGTTTTTGGTGTAAAGTGTTTGGCTATGGTTTTCTATGGTTTACTATGCTTTTATATGTATTATTGATTATTTTTGGCTATTGGATCATGTGGTAATGGTTTAGTAGTCGTTGGAATTAGTTTAGGTCATCTTATACCACCAAGGTGTTTGAGAATGTGCTTCTAAAGATATGTTCATTGCATTGACTTCTTTAAATGGAACTCTTGCTTGTTTTCAGCTTATACCTGAAACTATAAATGGTTTAAATGGTTTACAAAGGTTAATGTCTTATTGGTTTTGCTTTTGGAGTACATGGAAGTCTCTCAAGAGGTTAATATGGTTAATAGACAGGGTATTTGAGAGTCCCTTTCCCCTAAATGGTTTGTTTATGGATAAATCTCACAAGTATGGCTGACATGACAATTCCATTAATAAATGACCTTGGTTAATAAATAGTAATTAGGTTTGTTTGGATATGATTTTAATTTGGGCATTATGGGCAGGATGTGTAACTTAGCTGTGGAAAGTGGAGGTTCTGGGGGAATCAAAACTAAAAACTCATATTTGTCGATATGAGGGGTCCTTAATGTCCATTTATGAGTTTCATACTTTATATTTAAGAGATGTACTAGTAATCCCATGGGATATCTCCTGGTCGTGCTGCAGTCGCACAGGAATCTTTTAAAAGAGGAAGCTAAACATATATGACCTATGGGTATGGTTAAATGGGAAGGTTTCACAACCAAATAAAGTTTTTAAATGTATGTTTGTAAGAAGGATGGTTCTCTTTGAATGTACATTGACTATAGGGAGTTGAAAAAGTTAATGTTCAAGAATAAGTATCCTCTCCCATGGATATATGATCTATTGGATCAGTTATAGGGTGTGAAGTTCTTTGTCAATATAGTTCTTCATTTTGGGTACAATAAGCTTTAGATTAGGGAGGAAGATATTCTTAAGATGACTTTTTGTACTCGATATGGGTATTTTGAGTTCTTAGTGATGTCATTTGGATTGATAAATGCTCCGGCGGTGTCTTTGGATTTGATAAACAGGGTGTTTAAGAAGTATTTGGATCTATTTGTTATTGTGTTTATTGATGACATTCTCATGTATTTGAGAAGTGAGGTGAATAATGCTAATCACCTCGATTTGGAGTTGCAGACAATAAAGAAATAGCGTTTATTTGCCAAGTTCTCTACGTGTGAGTTTCTGTTAAATGTTGTGACTTTCTTGGGTCATATTATTTCTAGTAAGGGGATAATGGTTTATCATCAAAAGGCTGTTGCAGTAAAGGGGTGGCCTAGGCCTATGACTCCATCTGATAGTTGGAACTTCTTGGGTTTAGTTGGGTATATGGTCAGTTTGTAGAAAGCTTGTCATCAATAGCTGCTCCTTTGAGTATGTTAACTCAGAAGAAGGTTTAGTTTTCTTGGTTGGATGCTTGTGACGGGAGTTTTGACAAATTGAAGGATTGGTTTATGTCGTCTTTGATTTTGACTTTGCCAGAACGCAATGATGGGTTTGTGGTTTATTGTGATACATCTTGGTTATGGCTTAATTGTATTTTGATGCAACATAGGGAGGTGATTTCCTATACTTCTTGGCAGTTGAAGGTGCATGAGAGAAAATATCCTACTCATGATTTAGAGTTGTTAGCAATTCTGTTTGCTTTCAAAATATGGTTGCATTATCTTTATGGTTTTCATATGGATATCTTTCCAATGATAAGAGTCTGTTGTACGTATTCACGCGAAAGGAGCTTAATCTCATGCAAAGGATATGGCTTGAGTGTCTTAAAGACTATGATATTAGTCCTTACTACCACCTAGATAAGGCTAATGTGGTTGCCAATGCTTTTAGCAGATTGTCTGTAGGAAGTTTGGCTTATGTAGAGGAAGGAAAAAGGGAATTGGTGAACGATATTAACCGCTTTGTCAATCTTTGAGTTCGTCACTTCGATTCCGAAGATGGTGGTGTATGGTGCAAGAAGTGATTCAATTGTCTTTTGGTGTAAATAATAAGGAGAAACAAGTGTTGGATTCGTACATGATAAAAATCAAGAGTTATGTTGGTGGGCAAAAGGTGGCATTGTTTAAGATTAGTAGTGAAGGTACTTTGTAGTACTAAGGGAGGCTGTGTGTTTTGTAAGTCGACCAACTGCGATAAAGTATTTTTGCTGAGGATCTTGAATCGTGCTTTGTTATCCATGCTGGTTTGACAAAGATGTATCATGATCTCAAGGAAATTTATTAGTGTAATGGTATAAAGAAGTATATGGTTGACTTCATGGCCAAGTGCATTGTGTGTCAATAGGTTAAGGTTAAGCACAAGAGGCCTACTAGGTTACATCAAGAAATAGAGTTGCCTGAATCAAAGTGGGAGATGATCAATATGGATTTTACTATTGGACTTCCTTATTCTCAAAATCTATTGATTTGATTTGGGTCATCGTGTATAGGATGACCAAGTCTGCTCACTTTTTGTTGGTAAAGACTTCCTTTTCGATGGAGGATTATGCAATGTTGTATCTTCAAGAGATTGAGAAGTTGCATGGGGTACCTGTTTCGATTATTTTTTATCGTGGTATATAGTTTACCTCTTATTTCTTAAATTTTTTCAAGAAGGGATTTGATTAGGTGAAGGTGATTCGAAATAGGTATAAGGTTGCTTAGAGTCGCCAAAAGTCCTATTCGGATGTTAGTCATAGAGAATTAGAGTTTGAAGTTGGGGATAGGGTGTTCCTAAAGATGTCTCCCATGGAGGGAGTGGTTTGGTTTGGCAAAAAGTGGAAACCCATTCCTCATTTATAGGTCCTTATGGTATTTTGCTGAGAGTGGGCAATGTTGCTTGTGAGGTTGAGTTTCCTGCAAGTTTGGGTTTGGTTAATCCGATCTTCCATGTTTGCATGTCGAGGAAGTATGTTGGAGATCCTTCTTTGGTTGTTCCCTTGGAAGGGTTGGATATCTCAGATTCTTTGTCTTATGAAGATGTCTCGGTTAAGATATTGGATAGGCAAGTTTATCGGTAGCAGACCAAGGATGTGGGTTCGGTTAAGGTTCTATGGTAGAACCATTAGGTGGAAGAAGCTACGTGGAAAGTGGAAGAGGACATGAAGTTCAAGTATCCGTATTTATTTTCTGCTATTGGTATTCGTGCGGAAGATATGTGTGCTTAAACATATCTTTGTGTTCTTAGTTTGTTGAAGGAAAGAATTATATCTTTGCCTTTTCATTAACTTTGCTAAAGGATGTTTGATAGTGCAAATGACTCCATGTGTGGTTACCCCAACCTTATCCATCATTTACGGACTAATGTTCCTAGTAGGGGAGAATGTTACATTCTAGGTTTTAGCCTTAGAAAATTTTCTTTGTAAACTATTTTTCAAACCTGGTGTAGGAGTGGTATGGTCCAGTCATAAGCTGACCAGTGTTATTTGGTGAAATTTTTTTAATTACCAAAATGGCCACCAGGTAAGGGAATATGTTGTAAGGCTTTGATACGAGTCATTTTATGAACTCATATAGTGGGCAGTGTTTGATCATCCTGGTAATTCATTCTACTAGGGATATGGATCGTATGATGAGGTTATGACTTGGTTGGATGAGTCGTATACTGGACAGTGTATGATCCAAAGGTAAGGCCTAGGTACAACTGGTGGTAACCAATCATAAGGAACGGTATGACTCGTAAAAAGGTCAGTGGCATCCCTGTGACAGATTGTTAAGGGACAGAAGTGGGGGTATTTTTAACATTTCCCTACTTACTCTAATTATGACCGACAACTTCTAGTAGACTTACAAGGTTATTTACCCTATTATTCTATTCATTAACTCAAAGAAAACTATTCATAAATATTAAACAATTCTCTCAAGAGCTTTTCGGGAAAGTGAGCTAGGATTTCAACTTGGGGATTGCTTTGGAACTTTCTTTGGTGATTTTCTCCCAACATCTTTCTAAGTTTAAGACATATGTCTCTTCCATACTTCTTATTTCTAAAAAGGCATGGTATGGGTTATAGTATGGGTTATGGTTTTCAATTATTAATTGGGGTTTTTGTTTAAATGGTTTGGTTATGGTATCCTATGTTTGAGTATTCGTTTATATGCATTGATGGTAGTTTTTGGAAATTGGATTGTATGGTAAAGGTTTAATGGTCTTTGGAATTGGTTTTGTTTTTATTATACCACCAAGGTGTTTGATAAAATGCTTATAAAGATATGTTCATTGCATTGTCTGCTTCAAGTGGAAATCTTGTTTGTTTTCATCTTATTCATGAAACTATAAATTGTTTACAAAGATTAAAGGCATATTTATTTTGCTTGTGGAGTACATGGATGTCTCCCAAGAGGTTAATATGGTAAATGGATAGGGAACTTCAGTCCCCTTAACCTAAATTGTTTGGCTATGGATAAATCTTGAAATATGGTAGGTATAACGATACCACTAATAAATGGCCTTGGTTAATAAATGTTAATTGGATTTGATTGGATATGGTTGTAATTAGGGTATTAATGGTAGCATGTGTAAATGATCCATGGAAGGTGGAGGTTCTGACGAAACAAAACCTGGAAACTGATATTTTTTGATATGAGGTTTCCTTGACGGCCATGTGTGAGTGTCACATTTTATATTGGAGGGATGTACTAGTCATCGCATTGGCTATCTCCTGGTCGTGCGACTACATACGCTAGGACTTTTTCAGCAAGGGGAGCTGAACCCATACGGCCCATTGGTGTGGTAAGCGACAAGGTTACGGGTCCAGGTAAAGGTTTTAAATGGATATTAAACACAGATCCCCTTTCTTGGCATTTATATATATATATATATATATATATGGTTGTACTCAGAAATGATGGTTTTACTTGGTTGTTTAAATGGCATTACTTTATCTGTATCCTAAGATACATGCTAGCGGTCATTCTCTCACTCTTCTACTGGCGGCTGTATACCCACGTTAGGCAGGAACTGGCTGTCCGACTCCTCCTACATTGTGATTGACTCAAGGAAAATATTTCAATCGAAGTGGTATGCTCTCATATTTGCAGAAGGCTCCATTTCATGATATGGATACTCTTAGACATTTTGTTTTCATTTGAGATATTGATTTTTGCCATGGTTGGAGGCTGTCCCAACTAGATAATTGTATTCTTTTGGATAGAGGCTTTGTGGTATTTCTAAGCGTTGATATTGGCAGGATTGGAATTTATCTCGGCCTTGGAATTTGTAATAAGATGGTAGGCTAGCATCATTAAACCTAAGATGATATAATCTGATTATTAACTGAAACTACGAGAGCTAATTACAATCAACATTCCCTAGTGTAAGCTAATCGAGGTCAAACCTGTAACCCAATTTCAAGGATGAAAATACCTTGCCACGGGTACTGACACTAATGGTATGGATCCATAATGCTGATGTCTCGAAGGACTAGAGTGTTAGTCCTAAACTGTAGGGTGACTGCTAAAAGTGTGTCGATCCTAAAATGGCAGGTGGCATCTCATAACTTATGTTGGATATGTAGTTCTAGAACATAGAGACTTCTACTAAAGCTTTTCAGTCCTATACTCGTGGGTGAGCCTTCAACCCTAGGTTCGCTTAATAATATGTCCTACTCTTAACTGAAAGAACCTGAAGAATAAATTGGTACATGCACTGGTAACGAATATGCTTAAGTTTTGGTAAATATTAATATAATAGTGCATGAAAAATCTGCAGTAGTCATGAACATGTAAACTGATGTATTTTGCATGGTGTAATACTGGCGAGTGTTCATTATAAAATGTTATAAATTTTATAGGATGAAAATGACATGATTACCTTGAAATTTTGAAAACTATAACATGCAAAATCAACTGGGTATAGGGTGTACATAACCAACCATCATAGAAGATGATGTAATTAGATATGAGGATGTGATTGTAATTACATGATAGTAAATTTTATGACTTAAACGCAAGAATATAACAATTTCATCAACATAAAATGTTATCACTATTAGAATACAGTAGAATACTTTAAATTATAAGGGAACATTATTTCATGGTAGAATTCAAGAATTACATGGAGGAATCATGGAATTATACTTTTTAGGGAAACCTTGTTTATGGAATTCATAAAAGTCATGACTATAAGTCATAATTTTTGGCATGAGAATGCAAGGAGATCCTCATTGAATACTCACTAATAAGGAGTGATTTTTCCACTCATTCTCACTAAACATTTGTGCACATTACCTTGTTTATAATAAATGAATGAGACATATTAGTGATAAAATGAACTAATATCCAATATTTGCAGGCACAGAGTAGAGGAGATCAAAAGATGTGAATTCAAGCTGAAAATGAAAAAAAGGGAGCAAAGAAGAGTGCAACTAAAGAGCTGGACTACACTAGCCTCAGTTACGGCGACTGCAGTCATCAATCCATAGTTTTGGTTAGTCAAGAAAGTTAGCACAATGTGGTCACAACATACAATTACGGTCGCGTGGACGTGGTCGCGGATAGTCTTGCATGATCATGGCTTAGCGGGAATATGACCAGCGGCAGATTTGTAGAAGCACTTAGACGAGTTTTAAACCATATTTAAAAAAAATCCTTTCTTCTTTAGGTATTGCTTCCATCATAACTATTTTTTACTCTAAAGAAGGAAACCCTAATTGGGCAAGTGTGTAACTACTCTTGGAGGCTTAATTTCGTCGTGATTTTGTGAAGAACAAATGTTTTGGATAATCCTCATGGTATATTTCTCTTTACATTCTTCATGAGTAGCTAAGTAATTTAGTCGTGGGATTATGTTGAACTAAAGTGTAATTATCTGTGGGTGTTATTTTGTTTGCACGTCTGTTAGTTGTTGTATATGGATTCCACCATTGCTTTAGCTTATTAGTTTGAATTTGATGGGTGAAACTTCAAATCTAAAAATGTGTTTGATGCCTGAAAACCCCAAACTCTAGAAACACTTTGTCATATTTGGAAGAGGGAATAAGGTCAACTTGACGTAACCCATAATCTCCTTGAAAGTGGGTTATAGGGGGACAAATGATGGTGGACAATTAAGTCTATGGTTTACTACCTTTTGCAATCTTAGAAATAAGTATGGTTGGAGCGTAAGCCATGTCAAGAGCATCATCCTAGAAATAGGGATGCTTGATTGATGTTTTGGGTGACTACAAATTATATACTTATTAGGTGATCGAAAGAGCCAATGGGTGAAATCGTCGTTGTTTTTATGAAAGATTGGCTAAAATGACTTTCAGCCTAGCCTATCCTTTTAACAACAACTAAGATTCATGCCAAACCATCATTAACCCACACACTTTATATCTAAGTAGACATAATCCCAAAACCATTTCTATTCTTAATCTTAAATCAAAAGTGTTATATTCGGGCTTTGTTAGTTGACAATCTATCTTCAATTAAAAATTCCCCCTATTTTATTTTACATGTCTTATTTCTTATCACTCCTAGTAATCTCGTAGTAACTAGGACAACCACACGATTTTAAACCTATAAATAACGCCATGTGGATTAGACACCAATAATAGTTGGGTTGTTTCACAACGACCACCTCACCCTTAAATCATTAGAGTAGGTTGAGCATTATAAAAAAGGCACCATTATCGGGGAGAGAACTATAGATTTCACTTGTACGGTGTGATTCTTAATTGGGAATACCCGGGGTGATATAATTTACTTTATTTATTGTTTTTAAATCTTGATTTAGGTGATCGAAGTGTTAAGACAACGATGAGTTGTAGCACAAGCAACAAGGGCCCCTTTGTTGACACTATAGATGTTGAGCGCCCACTAAATAAAGTGGGGCAAACAGGCGCAATTCGTATCCCACCAACTAATCGTAACAGAGTAGTTCATGTGACTAGTATCATGCTTTGCATGTTGTAAATGAAAGGATTGTACAAAGGTCAAGCCTTTGAGTACCCAAATGTCCATTTGAAGATTTTTATGGAAGTGTGTGCACCGTTTAATATAGCACACATTACTGAAAAGTCCATTCTGCTTTGCCTTTTCCTATTTGCATGAACATGAGAGGAGGTTTCATTCTTCAATCAATTCCACCCGACTCAATTACATCTTGGTATGAGCATACTAAGGAGTTTCTTGATATATATTTCTCACCATAAAAAATACTTCAAAGTGGGATGAGATGATAAATTTTTGGCAAATGAATGTTGATTTGTTGTTTGATGCATGGGAGAGGTTTAACGGTAAGATACCTTAATTCCCACATCATGAAGTCCCGCAGAAAATGCTTCTCGAGATCTTTTACCATGACCTTGATCCATTAAACAAAACAGTGGTAGATAATGCGGCGGGTAGTTCCCTAGTAAAGTTGCACCACCACATGACCTTTCTATTGATTAGAGAAGTGTCTAAGAAAACTCAAGGTTTTCATACCCATGAAATCGAAGCACCCAGGATTCCTTCTACCACTTCTAGGGTCGATAATGAACAAAGAAAGTGGAATGAAGAAAATGACAAGAATGTGGTGAAAATGCTAACCCAACTCAAACTTATGATAAATCATGTTATAAGTGCACCCGTGAAAGCAGTCAATGCCGTAGCATCAAAACTTTATGATGATGATAAAGAGGAAACAAAGTTGGATGAGGATCCGTCATTTAGCTAACCACTTGGGGGGTTCCCATCCCACCTATCAAAGGTAAGGCGGAAATCAAGATTGGATGGATCGTGAGAGGGATAAAGATAGGTGAGATCATGAATGTGACTATGCCCATTATGTTCCTCTTCATTATCGGGCCAAATCTAAAGAGTCAAAGATCGTCAACCCGTAAAAATTGAAGATCGAGGACGTATTGACAAGGATGTTAAATAGAATAAAAGGAGTAGACGAAATGGTCTATGAGTTGTAAGGTGATGTTTCTCAAATTTTTCAAATGGTAATGTCTCACTCCGCTTCTATTAATAAATATGAAACGAGAGTCGTGTAAATCTCCATGCAACTAAATGGTAGGCCTAGAGGTGGACTCCCTAGTTAAATGATTTATAATCTAAAGAATGATGCCCAAGTTATGAAAATTGTCACAAGGAGGGAGAAGGTACATAATCATCCCTTTAGAGGAGGCGTGGGTGAGAATTTACTCCAGGATAAAATAAAATAATGATGCCCAAAAGAAAAAAAGCAAATGATGAGAAAAATATCGAGCAAAGTTATGAAGAATTGGTAGAAGTTAGAAAGCCACAAGGTGATGTAGGGAAAACCATCCAAGTTCCTTCCTCATTCACTCAATGATTTCATAAAATAAAGGAAGGCGACATATTGAGGAAATTCATGGCAAAACTTAGCAACCTATCGATTAATATCCCATTGGTTGAGGATATCCAAGAGATCCCGAGATACTCTAAGTTGATGAAAGAGTTTATGGCTAAAAATAACCTTATTGAAGGTGAAACCCTTGAGGTTACCCATGGGTGTACTGTTATCATGGATAGTAAGGTTGTGGAAAAGAAAGATGACACCATAAAATTTACCATCCCTTGCATAATTGGGACGTATGAGTTTGCAAGAGCTTTATGTGAACTTGGTGTGAACATCAACTTAATGCCTTTTTTCATCTATAAGAATATTGGATTTGCTACCCCAACACTGACCTGTATGCGACTTCTCATGGCGGACCGATCCATCAAAAGGCTAGTGGGAATTTCGTTTGATGTCCTTGTCAAAGTGGATATGTTTTAACTCCCAGCGGGCTTTGTCTTATTGGATTGTGACATGAACAAGAAGGTACCTATAATCCTTGTCCATCCTTTCTTAACCACCGGGAGATTTATTATTGATCTAGCGATTCGGGTGATGAATTGTAGGGTGCAAGAGGATGAAGTCTCTTTAAAAATTTAAAAGTCACAAGAACAAACCGTAAAACTTCAATTAGTATCCATGGTAGATGTTGAAGATGCAAAGATGAATAGGGAGGGGTTTAAAGACCAACGTTGAGAATAAATGAAATAAGATGGCATGCCATGGCAATAACTAAGGCGCTAGGTGGGAGGCAACCCACAAATGCCACAAGTGTGGCTTGTATCCTTTTTAGTATATTTTTGTAGGATAGATGTTATCTTTCAAATATTAATAACCCTTGTATTTATTACCCTACGGAGTGCATTGTATGAGTTTACAAAGGGGAAGGTGTTTAAATCTGCATTGAGAACTGAACTAGGAAAAAATAGTGAAAATTGAGTAAACACTTGGACAGGGGAAACACAGGAGCAAAATTACTATCAGTTAACGCCATCGTGGTCCCCAAGTGCAATGCGGTGATGCTGGTATCTGTGATCACAGAAGCCTAACCATGATGGCGACCACTTCAACTATTTAAACCCTCATTTCCCCTCACGCTCCCTTTAAATATTGTACTAGGATTGTACTCTTTAATTTAGGCTAATTGCTGGCTAAGTTTGTAAGACTCAAATAGTATTGCTGCATCCCTCTTGCATCAAAACTTTGGTAAGTCTCATGAATCCATATTTTAATCTTTGACAACAGAACCTAGAATGCATGATTAAAAGAGGACCTAAAGTTTTTATTGTTATGACTTCCATGTTATCATACTTGGTATGGTGTAATGTAAACTGCTTAGATAAGGTGTACACACAAATAGACTTCTTGATTACCCAATAATATGCATCAAATTTAGACCAACACGATGTGCACACCAAGTGTTTGATAATTTTCCCAAATGAACTTGCAATAGGAGAAATTGCATTTTAAAGGGCACATCCAAACACTTGGTAGCATTGCTCAGTGATTTTTCCTGCACATCTTTACAGTAAAGCATTATCGTAATCCAAAAAAAAAACATAGAAGAAATCTGAACATGAGAAGCTGGCATAAAACCAGCCTCAAGTACTGCGATCACGGTCAGTTGATCGCGATTGTAGAAATGCAATCGCGGTAAAGGTTCGACATTGCGGTATCGGAGGAAAGTTTCCTACCATACGAAAAATCCTACACTTCTAATTTTTTACCTAGCAGCACCAAGCACCCATTTCTATGAGCATTAACGAACAATAAGGTGCAGCTTACATGCTAAAATATCATTGATTGACATAATGTGTGCCTAGTGATTTCAGAGCAACCTCATGGACAAGTATTATCAGATCTGACTTATGACACCCAAGTGCCATACTCACTACTGTAGTGATTTGCTGAGGAAAAGCAACTTCCCAAAAGAGGAATCTGCTTGGAGAATGTGCCAGAGAAACTACCAATATTTCATGATAAACTTGTAGCCATAGTGTGTCAGTGTTTTACCCCTGATCCATGCATCGCAAATGAACAACGGGTCATGAATTTTACACCAATATTAGTGAAGTATCCTTTTTGGAGTCATTAAATATGACTATCAAAATTAGGGGTGGGCCGATAAAAGTTGGCGCTACGCGAATCAATTATGTTTATGAGCTCAAACACATAGAAATGGGTGAATACAAATCAAAGAGGTATAAACCAGGGAGTTGGTTGGCGCAACGGCTATGAACCAAAAAGGAAATCTCTTGGACCAAGACTAAAAGCAACATCTTCATGAACGACTTCACTTTCAATGCTCAGATATGGTTGCACAGTATTTGTGACCGAGTGTCACCTTGCACCCAGATGATAGCAGTCCTAAAATTGCGTGCTTGGATGTTTACTTGTATTCTAGATGGCATATCACTGCATTTTATTTAGCTAGTGGTTAATGAAGCAGATCATTTAAAGAACCAAGGTGGTAGACATCTTTTCTTCCCTTCTATAATTACTGAGCTTTACAGAAAAATGGGGTTGGAAGAGTATGCGAGTGATTCATGGGTCTACCCTAGTAACCCATTTACCCCTAGAGGATTTAGGAGAGGGCATACCCAGAAAAAGCAAGAAAACAAATATCAACTTGGAAAAACCGGCATGTAGTGAGCTCGAGCCTCATAGGACAATCACCACAAGACCTCTTGACAAGTTTCAAGTAAATATTTGAACCATCAAAGAGCTTATGTATAGTCTACCCCAAGGACCGGAAGACTCCTGCACTACTCATAATTCTTATATGTCACTTACCGAATATGACAAGTATAGAAAATACCAAAAGAAGCAAGAGCTTACCATTGCTAAGCTTGAGAAAGCTTACTTTTCTTTGCCACAGTCATATCGAGACGTTCGGATTGAACATGGAAAATTAATTACAAGAGAGAAAAAGGGATGACTTATTTATGAAGATGTGATAAGGGGTAAAGGGTCTATGAAAAGTCCTAAAACCTTGAGATAGTCTTCCTACATCTTTGGAGGAGTTGATGATAAGGCCCGTACCGAGTGGACTGATCTTAAGTAAAATGGTAATAATGTAGATACCAAGAGTGAAAGCAGCCCTTGATTCGGTTACAGGGAGCACCTTTATCTATTTTCCTTGATGTAGTTATAGGGAGCACCCTTATCTCTTTTATCCTTAATTATTTTTACAGTGGGGAAACTATTGTCCATTCAGTTAGGGGTGTCTCCTTATTTAATTCGGGCTTGTATTATTGATATTTTGGCATACTTTTTTGCTCTTTTGGATGATTCTTAGTTTTATTTGGGTTGCAATATTAGGGCATTTTGGTGGCGTCTACATCTGCATGTATTAGTTACTTTATTCATTGTTAGCTGTTTTAGTTTAAATTTTAATAGAAGAGTTTTTTCATCATGTTTGGTTTTCTAACCATTGGTGTATCTGTGGCATCAAAGCCATAGAATGCAAGGGAAGTCTGAGTACCTATAGCATTGATGTTCTGGGATTCCATCAATATGCATTGGTGATGTTTGAGTAACCATATGATGGGTCGTCCGTACTTTGATTAACAATGTGAGACAATACATTAGATGGTTGCCATGATTTAAAAATTATGTATGGTACGGATACAATAGCAAACAACCCAATATATCCAAAAATTTTGCAAAATTTGAAGGCATGAACGTGAGCAACATTGTGACAAAATAATTTTCCTCTTTCGATGACTCAAGAAGTTGACTTTGGAAAACTAATAAATACTCCATCTTTGTGTCGAGTGGATAGAACAATTGAACCCCCTAAAACCATCCGCATACCATGTGTGTGAGGTCAATTGTCTTCATCTAATGTGTACTTGTACCATCTAGAACTTGCCCCATTAATTTGTCAAAGACAAATTTTGATTGTGCTTGGGTGGTAAAATGATCATAGGCCATCTTGTAATTTTTGGAAGCCCCCTTTAGCCTAAAAAAGTGTACCAAACACATTACAAGTTATGACCCATCTATTCATCCCCTCTTTAACCCCATCCTTCTTGAACTTAAGAATACAAATTAAGGCTAAAAGCCTATGTTGGGGTGGTGGAAAGATAAAGAAGTACAGTTCAGCTATGAAGTCGTAAGAAGGTGCCTACAAGCTTAAAAATGTAAGAATTTTGCTGTGAAGAAAGATAAAATTCATTAAAATAATGATATTCGTAGATTATAAATAAATGCAAAAAAGAGTGAAGAAAAAAAGGCAAAGGGCATATGAGTAAAGCAAAAAAGGAAAAGTAGGCTAATTAGTAAAGGAAAAAGAAGTGGCCCAAATTGCAATGCATGAAAGTATTATAATGTATAAGTTCAAGAAGGGTTTAGCCTTACTGTCCCAAGTTAATGTCCTACCCTACCTTAAACCTACTTTAAAAGATCAAAAAGTATTTTTATGATTCCCCACCATGTGTGGTAATTGTAGTTGTGAGTGAAAATAGGGGCAAGCCTATGGCAAGGTACTGGTTACCATGAAGAACTTCTTGATAGAATGAATGTTTGCACTTAAAATACCTTGTTGTGTGATTGGTAACTAGGTGTGTGAATTTCTCATTTCTTGTGAGAAGGCATGTGAACTAGTTAGGGTAGGTGATTTTGTCATCTTCCTCACAATGACATAAATAGAAGTATAGCATGATTGTAGTCAATATATGAGTCATTTATATAGTTTTATAGGCTGTTGCATGGTTGTTCATCAAATTCTATTGCATCCTTCACTATACCATTTTATAATTAGGAGAGTCATTAAAAGCCTATTGGCCAATCTGTGAAAACCTTTTGGTGGTAGTAGCCAGGTTTAAGTCTACATGATCAATGGGTAATATAATGTGAGTATGCATATGAAATATTCTCATAATAATGGGTGGTGTTGCTTGAGGACAAGAAAGGTCTTAAGTTGGGGGTGTTCATGAGTGGTGTTTTTTCCACTCATTCTCACTAAACATTTGTGCAGATTAACTTGTTTTGAATAAATGAATGAGACATATTGGTGATAATATGCACTAATATCCATTCTTTTCTAGCATAGAATTGAGGAGATCAAAAGATATGGATTCGAGCTGAAAATGATAAAAAGGGAGCAAAGAAGAGTACAGCAAAAGACCTGGACTACATCAGCCTCCGTTACCACGACCGTGATCCTCAATTCGCGGTCGCGGTAAGTCTAGATGGTCAGCACAATGCAGTCATGGCACACTACTTTGGTCACGTGGACACGGTCATGGCTTGTCTTGCGCTGTTGTGGCGTAGCGTAAATATGCCCTGAGGCAGATCTGTAAAAGAACTTCGATAAATCCCACACCATATTTAAGAAAAAACACTTTCTTCTTTGCGTATTTCTTACCTCATAAGAATTATTTATTTGAATGAAGAAAACTCTAATAGGGAAAGTGTGCAACTACTCTTAGAGGCTTAAATTCTTTGTTATTTTGGGAAGAATGAATGTTTTTGATAATCCTCACAGTATATAACTCTTTACTCTCTTCATGAGTAGCTAATTAATTTAGTCTTCAGATTATGTTGAACTAAAGAGTAATTGTGTGTGGCTATTGTTGTGTTTGCATGTTTGTTAGTTGTAGAATATGGATTCCACTATTTCTTCAGCTTATTAGTTGGAATTTGATAGTTGAAAACCACAAATCTCCAAATGGGTTTGATGGGTGAAAACCCCAAACTCTAGAAACCCTTTGTAATCCTTGAAAGAGGGACTAAGGTGAACTTGAGGTAACACATAACATTCTTGGAAGAGGATTATAGGGGAACAAAGTGATGGTGGACAATTAAGTCCATGGTTTACTACCTTTTGCAATCTTTGAAATAAGTGTGATTAAAGAAAATGCCATGTCAAGAGAATAATCCTAGATATACAGATGCTTGAGTGAGGTTTTGGGTAATTACAAATTGAACACTTGTTAGGTGCTCAAAAGAGACAATGAGTGAAATGATTGTTGTTTTATCGAAAGATTGGCTACAATGACTTTAAACCTAGACTATCTTTTGAAAAACAAGTATGATTCATGCCAAACCATCATTAACCCACACACTTTACCTTTAAGTAGACATAATCCTAAGACCCTCTCTATTATTAATCTTAAATCAAAAGTCCTATATTCGTTTTTTGTTAGTTGACAAACTATCTCCAAATAAAAATTCCCCCAATTTTATTTTATATGTCTTCTTTATTATCATTCTAGGTAAACCCATAGTAACTAGGGCACCCATAAGATTTGAAGCTTATAATTCACTCTATGTGGATTCAACCCCAGCTCTAGTTGGATTGTTTGACAACGATTGCCTCACCCTTCAATCATGGGGGTGAGTTGAGCGTTATCACCCATATACCTAATTTTAATGATTTTTTGAATGCGAAATTCGATTTGGAGCCTTGGGAGGTAAATTCTTTGTAGAAACCCTTGCTTGGTGCTCTTAAGGACTTGGGAGAAAAAGGATCGTGTATTTTGTGTCATTTGGGATATGGAATGATAAAATCATGATTATATATCAGTGATTTGATATTTTAAGGAAGAAATGACTTGTTTAGCTTTGAAAACACGAAGAGAAACATAGGTTTTAGCATTCGTGCATAAGGTCTATGACACGCTGCCTAATGGAGCATGAGGTCCATTCCATGTCCACTTTGTGAACCCTCACTGGTTCCTTACAAGAAATGGTCATAACTTTTTACTCGGGTAACGAATTAAGAAAAAATTGGATGTGTTGGAAAGTGGAAACTTTAATCTATATTTTAATGGGTCTAGATCTCAAAAATTTCATATATTCTAGAAGTTATATACATTCATCGTTGACCCTAGTAGGATCGAATACTAAAATTTGGTTGAATCAAAAACTCTTAACTCTACTTTGATCTAAGTGTTTCCTATGAACACTTTCACCTAATATGAACTTTTCACACTAGGCTAATGATAATTAAACTTATATTTACATTCAAATCATGGGATTATAGTGTTTTTACATGTAGGAACGACGCTTCAAATTCTAGTCCCAAAATGTGGGGTGTTACATTATTTCCCCTTGTAATCATTCGTCCTCAAATGATGTGTAGGGACTCATTGAAGCTTTAGAAGTACAGAATAGTGTATGTAACTTTATATTAGAAATTATCCCCCAATAAAACACGTTTAGGTATCTAAAGAAAAGGGCTTCATGATATTACTAATTAGATTATGTAAGCACGAATCATGAAAATCAAAACTTACCGATATTTTACAAGGGGTATGCTCCACCTATGGGAAAAGACAAATTGAATGAAAATCATTCTTACAAAGGGTCCGCTCCCCTATGAGAAAATCCAAACTAAACAAAATTTTACAACTTCGCATGGCACGCTACTTACCACAGAGGTTAACTTCCTTGCCTTGCCTCTTATCGCAGAGAGTAGCCTCTGTGACACGGAGTTATCACAGAGGCTTACTTCCTCAAAATCAAAAAATAGCCCTGAACCTCATTTGTAAATTGCAAAACTCTTCTGGGACACCTTATTAACAAACATGAACATATTTTAAATCAAAAATCAGTTTTTAGAATATAGGAAGGACAAAAATAATATGTTGGAATTTTGAGGGTGTAACAAAATATGTGACGAATAGTTGACAACTAATCTAGAAACTTGTGGGGTATTACAATGTCTGAGCTGGAATACTAGGAAAACTGAGATCATACACTAAATACTTATGAACTGAACCATGACTACTTATCTGAATCGGAGACATGATGCATAGATTGCACTAAATTTGTAATTTAATGGATTCAAATAAATTACCTCATGGATTAGCCATACTCATGAAACTTTGGATACTAAGACTAGATGGAAAGATGGAAACTATAGTAGTTTATCAGTTTGATTGCTAAACTGAATTGCTGGCTATACAGACTGACTAATACTGATTGTTTATATTCAACTGGAGTATTTCTTCAACACTCTTTCTAAGAAATTCTAATAAAATTTGGGAGAAATTTTATTTGTGCGTGATCTGAATAAGATACCTAAATAATGAATCGCAACATGGCTACAACTCTATAACTTAGACTATAGTCCTATAAAACATAAGCTAGGATAGAATTACTTTTCCTTGGGCAATGCAACTGCTAACTTTCACGCTTAGCCCCACTTCTCGTGGACTCCCTCTACTATAATTTTTTTCTTAAATACTACCCTTAATTCGACGCCACTTCTAATCTTCCCATGATCATTGATAACTCATTCTACTATAGTCTGAGTTGAAGTAAATTCTCTCACTATGTTCAAGCCTACCGAAAGTATCAAGGTACCACACATAACACCATAATTTTATTCTAAACCATGTATTCAACATCATATGTGTTTTCACAGCTCTCATCTCAAGAATAATACTCCTTACCACTTCAACAACTAACTTCAAACTCTTACTTGGAATTCACTAATGCACAATGCATTTACCAATATATATATACTAACATGACATTCACGCCTATCATTATATCCACATATGAACATCTAGGCAACCAACCTACCTAGAAATTTTTCATATTCTTTAATACCTCTATCAATAACAACATTCTTGCACTATTATGAATAAGAAACCTAAGAATTTTCAACTAACTATGGCATATACCAAAAACATTACCTCAATTGTCCTTCACACTTATAGACTTAGATAAAAAAAAAGCATTGAACAATCTTTTCCTAATTGAAACATTTACTCTCTCCTATCTAAGCCATTATTTATCAATTTGTATCACCACTATTTTTACATAACTAGATGTTACTAAAAGATAAGAACATGAGATCCCAAAGAATGAAAGAATACGACGCATAACTTTAACACTTAATAGAGGCCTGAGGAATAGAGTGTCAAAGGCATGGATTCAATAAACAGATCTAATCTTAGGACATACATGCCATAATTAAAATTTTCACTGGTCATTAAGGGTGTACCATGAGTTTGAAAAACAGTGCATACCGTGGAAACATGACTACATGAGTCAAGAGCTGCATGGCCTACATTTGGATTTCATAAATTAATGAAATTGGAGTCATGATTGTCAGTGAACTGCTACTCATTATACTAGGAACTGGGAGCACGTATGATTCTATATAAATTACATAAATATGACCGATGATCATAGAGCTTACTTGTAAGGCATGAGCAGATGTCATAATGAATGAAGTAATAATTTAATTGTACCAAGATAGGAATGATTCGGTTATTTTCTTCCCCTAATTTTGTTGTAGAACTCACTAGTATCACTACTAGAATTAGAGAGACTGACTTGGTTCATTGTTCTATATTCTTCCCCATATAATTAAGCCATCATTATAACTATGATGACCCTATAAATAAACTCTAAACTAATCACCAGCCACTCTACTCTAGAGTCTGTGATATAACAATACACATAAATATTAATCTCACCCAGAAAGACTATATCTTAAAGTGTAAAACCCACTGCATGTACTTTCTTCTTAGATAGAAAATTTAAATTTCTATAGCTCAATATTCATGTCACAAATTGTTGCTTTTTATTAATTACAACAAACCCCTCATTTACTTTCCTGCATTTCTAGACACTTCATCCAGTTTAAGATACGATTTTGACCTATTCCCTAGGGGATCGACCCAAATCTAGTTAGGTTACTATAATTTGACAATGACCGTGTTGTCTCTTCAAGAAGGTCATAGTTTGGGCAACATCAAATTTTATTATTGTTGTTAGGGAATGATATTGCGGAGTTATTGTTTAAAGTTGTAGATGCAATTGGGTTTTATTTTTCTATTCCTCTTGAGGCATACACCGGTGTATACCTTGCACTAGTAGGTAAGGAAATCCCTACTCCCACTTCATCCTTGACGAGACTGAATCCTACAACCAAATTTTAAGATGTTTGAACATGAACGTGAAGGTATTCTTGAGGGGATTTAGGATAATCCTACTAGCTATCCTCCTACTCTTCCTGGGATAGTTCAGGAGATGATTGATCAAACTACTGATTAAATTTTAGCAGAGGCAACTATTTCTAATAAGAGATAATGAACGTCATATAGCACCTGAGGCTGAGCTAGTGAGGTATTGATAATGAATAGATCATCGAGTAGAACGCAATAGAAACAGGGATAGAGTTATAAGAGGTAGAGCTCAAGCACTCCCAACCTATTAGTACTTCGAACAATATGATGGTCTGGAGGAGAATTTATGATATGTTGAGACTATCAAGAGAGTATCTAGCATTAATCTATTATTTCCACTGTGTCATGACCCAATTCAAGAATAGTGATGGCACCTACTAAACTCACTAGTAGGTGAGCCAACACTGCAACCCGGAGCAAAGGCAACGGGTTGCTTTAGTAGAAATTCATGACAAGGGACACAACAGTTGAAAAGTATAATACAAAACTATATTCTACAAGAGACAATAAACTATAGATACCGATTCCCTATGACCTGGTAGTATTAGTACAAGAGAATCTAAGTCCATTAATTGGAAATACAACTCAAAGTCTAAATAGTCTTATACATTTACCTCAAATAATAAAGAATGAACAATGATAGGAGTGAAATAGGTGAATCAAACTCAAAGAGCACACCCTATCTTAGGAAGATCAACACAACGCAATCTGAACTTAGTTGCAACAACTAGTTCTCAGGTCTTTACCATAAAAGTACAGAAGTATAATAGGAGTACCAAAATAATAAATACTTTGTAGGCATCATTGATCAACTCCGGTAAAATATGATTTAAGGATGATGGAAAGCATGATAATATATCTAAGTCAAGGTACAGAATTGAACATGAATAATATTCATAATCACTGTATAAAATCAATAACCATATAAAAACAAAACTACGACATAACCAAACATCATGCGTTAATACCATTATATAAATATATGTTAAATAATGTAATACAAAGTGTAAAACACAACTAATACAACGACAATAACTATAAGACCAAGAAGATATACACATCCATTAAAGCATAAGTAAAACAACCCACCATGGTGTCCCATACCACTGGGAAGTGAACACAAGGAACAAAAAGTAAAACACTCATGACAACATTCCATACAGTATGAGACTGCATGAAAAGATCAAACAATAAAGTAATTACACATATAACAAACTCCTCAATATCTGAGGTTCACCACTGTTGCAACTCAGATGCACACACAAGTGCACATGATTGTACAAGTAATATAGTGATTTATACAGTCAGATATCGTTCCCAAGAGGACTAAGCAACTAAAAATTTAACCAAATTTTAGTTTTAGGCAATGAGTATTAAGTGTGGTAAAGTATCAAGATTATTTTAAACTTGAGAATAAAAATATAATTTAATTAACTAGAAATAAAAGTTTATGTCTAAAGCAAGGCAAGCAACGATTGTAAACAATAATAATAAGAATTTCGGGGTTGAGGCGTTTCAAAAAATCATACAAATCTCCATTCTTATAGTAGTCTAATTGGTTATCAGTTTGTTGGTTCGCAAGGTTTACATAATGATTCTTGTCTCCCGACCTCAAATCTTCTATCTATTGAATATTCCAGCTACAACTCCCACAGAGATACAATAATCTTCTAGATTAATTAAGTACTCCTTTTGAAATTGAACAAAACAAGGCTTCTAGATATATCCTTATCCTAGATGCTAATTCAAACCCTTTATTTTATAAAAGGATAAGAGCCTTTCTCCTTAATTTCTTTGTCTTAATCTACCATTCTCCTCCCGAATTCATACAGAAATATAAATTTATTCTAATGGCTGCCAAGCATAAAAATAGTAAGCTCATGAAATTAAGAACAACCCAGGTGATAATCCAAAAAGAAACTAATATAAAGAATATCAAAGAGTAATGATGTTCTTGGCCTAAATGCCAGAACAAGGGTATTTATCCACTCATGTTTGAATTAAACATCAAGAACAATTAATTAATCATACATAAAATTAGTATTGAGGTAAATAAGTTCAAAAGAAATAAACAGAACCCTGAAAGAATGAAATCTCTACTTTTCCGCCGGTGTTATGCTTGCTAAAAGTGTTTGGAATTGTGCTCACATGTTCCTTTTATACTTGGGAAAATTTTACCAGATCTGAATCCTTGATGCGTTGTGTCGATAATCTCATCAACCAAGCAAATGCATGGCGTCAACATCTCATTGATCCATTGGAATTACCATTAAAAATTAGACTAAGTCAAGTTCCTCACTATACGATGCGATACGTTGGCATCGCATCGTGTCACTGGAATACGCCTCTCAAAATATGACTAAGTATCAAAACATTTTGCATTGACGTAACACGTTAACATTGCATCGATGTAGTAGAAGTTGCAAAAAAAATTTTTGCGAAGGAACAAATCTTACGCATCGATGTGCCGCATTGACATCACGTCGATGCACTGGAAGTTGCTCTTGAAATTTTTGCTCAGGTACACTTTTTACCAGTCAACGCGATGCATCGAGATAGCTTTGTGTCACTGGATTTTTTCTCCATTTACTCTCTTACTTTCCATCAATCCTCAGCTCTATTTTTTTATCCGTACTCTCGTGCATCTAAAATGTTTTTGACTTTGATCAACATGGTCTTTGGCATCTTCATGATATGTATCCATTTTTCTTCCGAATCCATCAGAAATCTGTCGCGTATCTCTAATCACATCAGTTAGCCACAAAACATAATTTTGATCATAATTTAATATAATTAGCACAATGGTCATTCCCAAAACAAGTACAAGTAAGGGTAAATAACGGTGTTTGGACATATAAATACACCCAAGATCAACCACTTTTCACGTCAATGATTTCTGCAATTCTCATCATAGGTCATTTACCCAGATTCATGATCATCATCAATTACCACAATTGAATTTACATACATCAAGGTAATCAAAACAATAGTCATACAGACTTTTAGATATTAATGCCATTTTTAAAACCATAATTACTAGTTTCCAAATTTTAACTAAGCAAGGTCCATTAACTAGCATTCTTGTCTTCTAGAAAGAAAGTCATATAACCACTTTATATAGAAAACTAGTTATCACATAACCCATTTTACAATGCAAAATTCTATAATTTACCCATTTAGTCAAACCAAATACATTCACGAGGTGAACCCTTAATTTTACAAATGATTACACTTACCAATTAGTCTTAACCCAATGTTTTACATATTACACTTATATTTACTATTTAGCATCAACAAAAACCATGCCACTTAACAAGTGATTAATGGTAGAAAATTATAGACAACTTTCAAATGATAACACCCTATCCCTAATGCACATACGACATATTCATGCAAGGGCCAAACAACACACATACACATGTATTTATATATACTTACCATACCCAACATCACCATAACATCAATATCTCTTTCAAATTTATCGAGAATCATCATAACGTTAATATATCCGTTTGATTCATCGGGAATCATCACATCATAAATATATCCTCTGGATTTAGTGGGCATCATCAATATATACTGTGGATTGACTGGGCATGACATATTTCGAACAAGGGCCTTAGGTTTTATCGAGACTATTCATATGGTACCTAACGTAATTCTACGATGCCGTGGGACTTTAGGGCTCTCCGATTTAGCTAGGTACATATTTCCAGAATTCGTAATAGGAATCCGAAGTCCACCCAGAATCAGAGACCACCCCCACTATCCAGATCAATCACAAAAACATACCCTAAGTCAGATGAATTTCAAAAATTTAACAAGATAGCATTTTGTACCATTCCAGAATCTAGGGTAGGTCCATAACCATGACCTTCCCAGGTAAGTCCAACCATCCAATACTTAACCATTAACTATACTATAACAAAAACAATAACAAAGTAAGAGTCGATAATACAAAATTATGGAATAATCATAAATACCGTCCAATGGTATCAGCCCCAATACAAATGTTAATACAAAGGCTGACACTAATACCAATACCGCCTATTCCAACCCATAGTAGTTCCATAAAGCCTCTAATCAAAAGTGAAACAATATCCGATTGGTATATGCCCCAACCATAGAAAAAACCAATGTTTATGAAATAACCATAGTATAAAAACATCCATGACATGAAATGAAGACTTTCATTCCCACCGAGCTAATCCCAAATTTGATCACTACTCAAGATGAGTAGAATAGTTGGTTCCTACATCGCCTGGGGATACAACTGCTTGAAGATAGGTTAGCGGGTGAACGTTAACAAGTAGTTGGGATATGGATAAAATAATGCATTTAAACAGAAGTAAACCAACCATATACATCCACAACTATATATTCATATATGTAACCATGCTGGGAAAGGGAATCGGGTTTAGCATAACTATTAAACCATTAACCTAATATGTATATTTTAACTATCCTAGACGCACCATAGGCTATATGGGACTAGTATAACCCCCTAAATGGGCCCCGATATGTGTAGCCACACTAACTAGAGATACCATAGGAGAAGGGAATTCCCAAACACCTTTCACTCTCCATGATACATAAGTAAAAGTGTACTTAGGGGATTTACATATACCTTGTAATTATCAGATATGGTCTCCACCTAATGTCGAAAAACATGAGTTTCCTGTGAGCGTTTGTTCGACTCACACCTTTTTGGTTAAGCCCCGCCATTATTGACCAATTAAAACCATTACCACAGAACAAAACCACCATTCCATTTATTATTAACCAATGCTATAAGTAGTGGTATCGTCATACCATATACAGCTTGTAAGAAATATCCTTAGCCAATATTTCATAGAATAAGGGATTCCCATATACCCATAGAATATATTGTTAAGTTTACATAGGGGAATCACATGTACCCCTCAATTGATCATTATTATATTTGCTAGGGGTATTACCTTTACCCCACAAGGCTTTTAATTAGAACAACCATAACTACCATGACCTTACCGTTTAACCATTCCAAACCATCTATACCATCTAGGGTTCCATTACTAAGTTATACAATGCATTAGTTTCAATGAAAATCCAATAATTTAACAAAAAACATTCTCAAAGGCATTTTATCAAACTTGTTGGGAGCATAGTATTTCCAAAGCCAAAACCAAGTACAAATTAACCATTCCCATTCAACCAAATGTTCAAACCACCAAAATAATATGAAAACTATAAGTAAAAGACATTTGAAAATCATTACCAACCATTTTAATCAAAATCCCCATCATATAATTGAAAACTAAAAACGATACAACATTCATGCCAAGTAAATAATTTATAAAATAATCCTTTAGTTGGAAATAACAATGAGGGAGAAGTAACATGCCTTATATTTTAAAGCAGATGAGAAGAAATCACCCCTACAAGCCTCAATTGACCACCTTAAAGGAAACTGTAGTTTTTGCTTAACCGAAGAACATGAGATATTTTGAGAGAGTTTAAAGTGTTTATGATTAAAGTATTAGGGTAAATAATATCCCTAGATTTATGAAAGTCATGGGACGTTAAGAGTTAAGTGGGGAAATATCTAGATGACCCCCCACTTAATCTTTATATAAATCCCGCAGAAGGGTACGACTCCGCCAAACCACCATATCCTATCATACGAGTAGTAAGCACCATATGTACCCTAGGCCTCCTTTGTACCCTACAACATTGTCCAATATTTGACCACTAGGCCCTAATAGTACCCAAGCATAACATACATACCCTTAACCCATACCTTAGGCATCATAAGGAGGGATTGACATTATTTAACATATGAGTTGAAATATATCACTGTACCCTATTTCACAACTCATGGTGATCCATTTGTGCTCAGAACCAAGTTAAGTTACTAAGTTTCATATTAAGTGAAGGAAAACCCAAACTTATGACCTGTCACCCACCATATGATCCATACCTAATTCCTACCCATTATGGAAAATTAAACACTTAGCTCTACGAATTGCTGGAAATTGGTGGACTAAACCCCAAGAAATTTCTAAGGACTAAAACCCATGATATTTTAGTGTTCCACTCTAGCATTATTCATCCTCTAATGACGCACTAGATAGTAAAAACATATATTACACCCTAAAATCTCTATTTCAAGCTTTAACTAAGTTAGAAACCAAGGATCCAAGGAAATCAAACTTCCTTTAACCAAGTTAGAAAATAAAGATGTGATTAAGATCACATATCTTCTGCACGAATATCTAGAGTAGAAAATAAATATGAATACTTGGACTTTATGACCTTTTGCCCTTCCCAAGTAGCTTCTTTCACCTTATGGTTCTACCATAGAACCTTAACCAAAGCTATATCCTTGGTCTACAACCGACAAACCTACCAATCTAAGATGTCAATCGGGATCTCCTTGTAAGATAGAGAATTTGAGATACTCAATCTTTCTAATGAAGCAACTAATGAAGGATCACCTATACATATTCTCGACATAGAGACATGGAAAACCAAATCAATGGACCTCAAACTTGAAGGCCACTTCAATTCATATGCCACATAGCCAATCCTTCTTAGAATTATATAAGGACCAATATTTTAGGGACTGTGCTTCCCCTTTTTACCAAACCTTATTACTTCCTTCATGGGAGATATCTTTAAAAATACCCTATCCCTAACCTCAAAATCCAATTCATTGCACCTTACATCTGCATAGGACTTTTGGCAACTTTGGGCAGCTTTAATCCTATCAAGAATCACCTTTACTTTCTCCATAGCCTGATAAACCAAATCTGAGGTAAACATATCCTTCTCACCCAACTCGAACCGCAAAATAAGAGATCTATACCTCACTACGGGAAATTACCCCTATAGTAATGAATTTTTTGGTAATGGTTAAGAAAGCATTGCAATAGATGGTCTATTACAATGGTTTCAAGTGTTTTCAAAAATAGTGGTTCTATTAGCTATAATTTAACAATATAACCATCGCTTTTGACACTAAGCATTGTAATAGATAAATAAAATGAGCTATTAAATGCTTATTTTATTCCCTTCATTTTCATGTGAAATTTCATAAAGTCCGCAAAAAGGAAAATTATTTTTATAAAATTCTTTTAGTAAAACATTTTGCTCCTTAAGCTTAAACCTAATCTTCTACAAAAAATAGCTTACGCCTTTGCTCTATATTTGTAAATCCCTAAATTAGTTAGCTAGGTGGGACTTTCAATCGACGACCCGCATGGAATTATCAATGATCTGGTAGTTGTATGTTCTTTCAAGGAATTTTTTTGTTCATTATTAGTAAGTTCTCACACAACTTTGACCTATTTTTTTGGATTTTTCTTTTTAGGATTTTTGCTTTAATTTTAGCTTTGATTTTTTTTTGTTGGATGTTTCATTTTAGTGATAAAGTTGTATTTGGGTTTGGTAGTTGATACCAACTTATGTGAAACCAAAGTATAGTGTTTGTTATAGTCATCAAATATTTGATATGTTGATATTTAATTTGATTTTCTGATTGTCCACATGAATAGGCATTAGTTGTCTAGGGTCTATTTAAATTAAACTTGTTTTTTTTATTAGCTTGTAAATAATTGTGACTTATTACAACTCATGATATGTCCTTATTCTTAAATTTGTAGAAATATTTGATGTAGGGAGGAAAGTTCAATACTACATGAGACATGATTTCGTCGAAACTTTCTATTTTTAATCATTTTTATTTCTGGGCCTTCTGTCTCTCATCTATTCATCTCTTACTATAATTCTTACCTATGATTTTTTCCAATATGGTACTCCAAATATTCTATTAATTTGTTTTGTTAATGGTATGCCGAAAGTTGACAAAAAATACATAGATAATTACAGTAAATCATAAACAGAGCTCATACCCGTGGGAGGTAAGTACCATTTGCTAGTATAATGTTGAAGATGTCCATGTAATTAGTTGAGTAAAGCACAAGCTATCTCGGATATAACGGTTATAGGAGGAATCGAGTCGGATTGTTATAGAGGATTCATTATCAACTGCTTTGGAATTGAAATATAGTTGATTGATTGAACAAATAACAATAATAGTAATGTAACTGATACGCTGCACTGGTAGGAAACTAATGGTATGTTAATTGATTGGTAGACAAGTTTATAGCAATATTTGATATAATTTTTTTTATGCAAAAGAATATATATTTATTCTTCCCAGCAATAGACAACTACTTAAAACTGATGGTGTCGCCCATTCTATCTAATAACTTAATCTCCTTTACTGTTTCACAAATTGAATAGAATGGATATTAAATATTCATAGAGTCAACCCTAAATAGGGTGCACTGAGGAACTATTGTTAGTTGTGTTTGCATTAACTAAATGTAATTTTTATAATAACGAACATCCACATCCAATCTCAAGGATGGTGTACGAGTCACCAATGGATGAAAAGTGGGAAAGAGAACTGTTAGACTCTTGGTTAGAGGTTTTGGGAGGTCGAGTTTTAATCTGAAAAAAACTAAACATAATTTCTAATAATTAAATAAATAACAAATCCTAGTGATGTTAAGGATTTAACAAAAAAGTATTCATTTTTAAGATGGTATGGACCATGGATTTCAGATTCTATATAATTTGTATGGTAGCGTATACTATAGTTGTTAATACTACTAACTTTTGATTTTCTAGTTTGTCCTTTTTATGGTGTGTAAACCGAAGAACGATTCTTTTTTATGCCAAATGACCCAACATTAACAACAAAGCTTAATGTGGAGTTCAATTTGATTAAAGGTACTTTTGTGTATCCTTTGTCCCTTCATGACTCTTGAATTCTCTCTTCTGCCTCTCTCTTATTCTCTCTCTCTTCATGCCATAAGTTTTGCAAGAAAGGTAGTAATAAGGCTCTACTTAATCTTACATAAGATCAGGTTTGGATTTATTATTACCAAAAAATTCTACTTGTGATCCCTTTATTAAGAGAGCGTGACTATTTCTTTCTGTGTCTGGTGAAGTCTAGAAATAGTAGACTGATCCCAGTATTAGTGAAGTCTATGAACTGCTAACTTATCTAAGTACTACAAATAAATGTGTTCCAATTTATCTCATTTTTAGGGTAGAAATTATCTTTTTGAGTTTGATAGCTTCCCTGACAGTGACAAGTGTCAGGCTTTTTTTGGTTAGTCTTTATGAAATTCATTGACTCATCCAATTGTTTCATCACTTAGATAAGAGTGGACCATTCTACTTCAAATATGTGAACACTTGAAATATACTGGACTTTATTGTATTTACGTGTCTCATTGTTGATTCTTTCTAATGGTGTATGATCAAATATATTTTCTCTTTGTTTACATTTGTAGTATGGTTGTACTTGAATATTCTAAAGATTTAGTCATTAATAAAAAAGGTTCAAACATGTTGGCACTCGTATATGTAAGATTTTGAGTTTGTTCATTTACCTATTTTATCGTTGGATTTTCCTTTGGGCCTAGAAATATTGAATTGAAACTCAGTAAAGTCACTGGTCCTTTAGTAGATTTTTGTTTAAAGGAGGATACAAGAGAATATATAAAATGGTGGGAAAGGGCTGAGCCCAGCCCTTTCATGGTATTGAGTAATTAGTAATACTTTACTCTATAATTTCCTTACTCCTTCATGCAAGTGTGGTTGGCTTGGTGCTGAACTTGAGCTAAGATATTGCAGCATAAAATCTCCATTTCACATATATATAATTGACATAAATTATTTGAAGTCCAGTTGGATTTTTAATAAATTTTATGAGTGAAGCCTTAGTTTTCTGCCTAGTGATTTTTGTCACCCAACTTGCATTGTTGTCTCTAGGATAAGATAGCAAAATCAGATAATAACCTCTTAAGGCTTTAAGATTTTTTTCGCTATATTATATTACTAGTTAAACACCAATTAACTCATTAAATATTATGCAGTTACTCTATGATAACCTGCATTAGACATTTGAAGTTTATATTTTAACATTATACATTTTATTATAAACTTGTTTACCCTTGAACAGCCTTAGCAATTGCAGATTGTAGGGAAGTGGGGAGAGCTACTTCCAAAAAACCTACGATTCCACATGAGGAGTATCTCCGTGCCACAAAAATGGGGCATTAGATTATGGTATGGAAGGAGAACATGTGAATGGAACTTTTCTCTTGTTAAATTTTACGGAAGGCAGGGGCCTTTTCTAGATCTCTTTTGTTATACTAGCTAATGCTGTAAATGTGTCTTGAGACTGTAACTACTTTATCTAAAATCTGCAGCTATTGTTGCTAATTTTCTTTCTTAAATTGGCATCTTATCTTCTTATTTTCATTTCTTGTCTTGTTGATATCCTTAATAGGTGTAAGTGGTGGCAGTGAATTGCAGAAACTCCACAAGCACTTGGTCATTGGTGGTACTCTGTCAGAGGCTGAATGTTGGGCCACTAGAAAGGTTAGTAAGTAGAAAAACTTTGTTAAATAGATTATTTCTCATAAACATAGTTAATCACTGTGTTACGCTAAAAGTTTTATGCTGTACCTTGAATCCTTCTATTGCAGATAGCGGTTGCTTTCTATAGACTTAATAGTTACAGAAACTGACTGAGCAAACTGAAAACAAGAAACCAAAATAGTGGGTCGCTTCAAAAAATGACATGTGGATTGTAAAACCATTATCCAATTGTATGGTAAGAAGAAAACAATCTCCCCATTTGTCACCATACTTGCGTGTGTAACGGGTTACATTTTTTATGATAGGATGCTATTTTTACCTTTCCAAGATATATCTAAGGCATAGTGATTTTCTTCAATTCAATTAGATGATACTGCTATGAGCATTGTGCTTAGATTAATTGGATCTTTGGTTCAGTGATAAAATACAAAATCTGTGCCTGTTTAGCCATAGATTTTTGAAGTTGTAGATTGCCTTTGTGCCATAGGATGTGTTTCAAGTTAGAGTCTTCAGTCACCTATAGATACCCTTATCTATCTACAAGAAATAAAACAGATTCAAATACAAAATACATGAAAAAGTTAAAATCGCAACCAAAAAACTAAGATGATATAAACCTGAAGTTTTTATCCATTATGACTACGTCTACATTCTTCTTTTTAGCCTCTTGTAATCCTTGCTGAGCTATTTTAGTAGTTTTTACAGTTTTTCCTGCTGTATAAATAGGCACATCAACCTATTCCCCCACTAATCAGTGAACATGAGAATGAATAAAGTTCTGTTTAGATATTCTGGTACTTGTAAATACGATAATTTATATGAGTAGATGGTAAATATTTGAAAGAACTGAACATAACATCTAAAATGGAATGACATATGATATTATTATTGCCTAAGTGATACGACATACCTGTTCAACTAAAATAATGAATTGGTCAATAGCAGTAGGTCTATACACGTCTCCAGCAATCAGCCATCAACTTTTACCCTGCAAATCATACAACCAATTCTCATCATTGGTTTGGAATGCATACCTTTAATATTAGAAGGTATACAAAAAAATGCAGGTTCAACGACTATATATAGAAATGATAATAACATGGAGAGAGAGGTGAAAGAAAGGTTAGGAAGGGATTAACAGAAGGTGAAGTTTGGAAGTGCAACTGCTTTTTTAGATATAAAGTGAATTTTAAGCTAATAGTTGTCTTCTCAACAACTTATAAATTGGCTAGTAGTATTACGGTGGTTCCATATTTAGCATAAACCAGTTCAGAGACTTCTCTACCCATCAGTTTCCACAGAGACAGAGAGTCAGATAAGTAAGTGTGTGCATGTTGAATACATTCAGCATGTTGATAAAAAGCTCAAACATCCATATTTCAATCTATGGTTCTGCTTTGTCCTCAAAGCATGTCTGATCTCTGATTTCCTTTCTGTTCGAAGGACTAAAAATGTAGGCATCAATATTGTCATCCAAATCCTTTCCAACTTCCTTTATAAGTACCAAAAAGGCCAGGCTGGTGTAGTCACGCAAATCTTTTTATCTTTATTTCACCCAAACCAAAGATTCATTAGCTCAATTTCAATTGTTCTTTAAGTTTTATCATCTCACATTTGGATTTTTGTATTTCTGTCTAACCATGATTGGTTGATTTGCCTCTCTACTAGTTAACTTATATGTGGTTTATGTACTTATTTTCTCATTTACTCCTGTACTATTATTATTGTGTTATTGTATATTGTAACTAACAAAAAATTAAATGAAATCAAGTACCATGAAACTAATATGTTTTATACCCTAAAGCCCTTTCCAAGACCAATATCAACCATATATTTGTCTAGATGATTAAGTTATAGTTTATTCAACATTATATTAAACTGTTGGCTGTCTTGATTTGCTCCTAGATGTGAACTAGGAATTGCATTATTTTGTTTTGGAATAGTCCTTTTTATGTTGTTATTTATGTGAAAATTTATAGTATTTGTTCCCTTTTTATAGGTGTCCAAAATAAAGAAAGAGTTGAAGAAAATGATAAAGACATTGACCTTACTTGAGAAGATTTTTGGGTTGTGGATAAATGCTCTAATATCAATAGTTTATTGTTTAATTTCTTGAAACTTATCATGACTAAAACTTGCCAGTATGTAAATACTTAACCAATCATTTGTACTTGATTACAATTTACCTCTGGGTTTAAATTCTTATATTCTTGAATATTTTGAATTATGAGTTATTAATGAATGATTTTGTTTTGTAATGTGTATATATTATGTTATAATTTATTATATGTTTAAATAAAAATTTACATTAGTACGAATATTTATATTAATCGTTTCAATTTAATAACATGTGACAATCATTGTTGCAATGGATCAATAAACCATTGCAATAGGTAGTTAAGAAGCATTGAAATAGAATAACAAAAGTGTCGCAATCGATGCTATTGCAACGGTTTAATGTCGCTGCTATAAAATCTATTGTAACAGTTAGTAACCATTGCAATAGATGAAAATAGGTGTTCCAATAATTAATTCAATAGTTGTAATAGGTACTCAAAAATCATTGGACCAGAATAAAAAAAGCATCACAATATAGGATATTGCAACGGTTAGCAACCGTTGCAATAGATAGATGAAAATAAGTGTCACAATAAGTAAAAACATAACCGTCGCAATAGGTCAATGTATGGCGACGGTTTCTGACAACCATCACCATAGCTTTATCTATGGCGACAGTTTAGACAATTGTTGCATAAACCATTGCCATAGACCTATTTCAACGCCCACCTATGGTACGCTTGTTGAACTGTTGCAGTAGAGCTATGGCAACGGTCTTGTTCTCTATTGCAACGGTTTTGCAATCGTAACCATAGCAATAATTTCTAGTAGTGGGTCTCCTACCATACAATGACTCAAAAGGGGCCATCCCAATGATAGAATGATAACTATTATTGTAAGCAAACTCTTCAACAGGTAGATGCTCAACCTAATTACCACCATAATCAATAACACATGCACAAAGCATCTCTTCAATGTCTGAATACTCTTTTCTTCTTGTTTATTTATCTGTGGATGAAAAGCAGTACTTAGAATAACCTTAGTACCCAACTCCTTCTGAAACAACCGCCAAAAGTGAGTTCAAAATTACATATCACGATCATAGATAATCAAAATAGGTACCCCATGCAGCTTCACAGCCTCTTGAAGATACACCTCGCATAAGCCTCATTCGAAAAATTAGTCCTTACTGGAATGAAGTAAGATGACTTTATCATCCTGTCCACGATGATCCAAACTAGATCAAATTAATTCCGAGATTGAGGAAGACCAATAATGAAATCCATATTCACCACTTCCTATATACATTCCTGCAATTTAATTTCCTAATACATGCCTCCAGACCTTCTGTCCTCAACTATCACTTGTTGACACATTATACACTTGGCCAAAAAATGAGTCACATCCCTCTTAATGCCATTCCACCAATACTTTAATTTTAGATCATGATAAATTTTGGTCAAATCGGGATGAACAGCGTAGCACAATGTACGAGACTCAACCAATACTTTTTACCGCAAACAAATGACATCAGGAACACATAACCTACCTTGTTATTTCAAGGTACCATAATGAATAATCGCAAACACCATTACCCTTACACCTACATCACCCTTGATTTTAATTTATACAATATCTAGCATTTTCTTTTCCTTGATCTATACACCAAGAGATGACCACAACACTTCCTGTACCGACAGATCACTATTCTCAGAGTCAAAAAGGAGAACTCCAAGACTATCCGAGTGGTGAACATCCTTAATTAAATCCCACCTCTCCTTATCAATATGAGCTAAACTACCCATGGAAAACCTACTAAAAGCGTTAACAACAACATTAGCTTTACCTGGATGTTAATGAAGACTCATGTCATAGTCTTTAAGAAGCTAAAGGCATCTCCTCTACCTGAGATTCAGCCCTTTCTAAGTCAACACATATTGTAGACTCTTACGATTAGAAAATATGTCCACATGCACTAAATATAAATAGTGCTACCAGATTTTCAATGCAAACACCACGACTAAAATTTCAAAATCATGAGTAGGATAATTCCTCTCATGCACATTTAACTGCCTAGAAGCATAGGCAATCACCTTGCTATGCTACATAAAAACACAATCAAGTCTTGCCCAAGATGCATCATATTAAACTACAAAACCCTTATTGCCTTCAGGCAAAGTCAAAACTGGTGTCAAAGATAGCTTACACTTTAGTTTTTGAAAACTACCCTCACAAGTATCTAACCAAGAGAACTTTTTATTCTTTTAAGTCAACTTAGTTAATGGGGTAGCTAGAGTCAAAAAAATCTCCACAAACCTCCTATAATGCCTTACTAAATCCAAGAAGCGTCAAATGTTAGTTAGAGTCATAGGTCAATTCTACTTCTTAACAATCGCCACCTTTTGTGGATCCTCCATGATCCCCTCACTATTAATAATATGACCTAAAAAACAAAAGCATTCAACAAGAATTCGTAGTTTGAGAATTTAGACTACAACTGTTGCTCTTTCAAGGTCTGTAACACCACACGAAGGTGATTGGCATGATCCACCTCACCCTTAGAATATAATAGGATGTCATCGATGAAGAAAATATGAAACTGACGGAAGACCCTTTTCATTAAATCAATGAATGACGTTGGGGCATTGTTCAAACCGAAGGACATAACTAAGAACTCAAAGTGCCCATTTCGAGTACAAAAAGTCATCTTTGGTTTATCCACATCCCTAATCTTTAGATGATAATACCTATATCAAAGATCTATCGTAAAAATAATTTGGCACCTTACAACTCATCAAACAAGTCATCTATCCTCGGATAAGGATACTTGTTCTTAATTGTCACCTTATTCAACTGTCGATAATCAATAAACATAAAAAAGGAACCATCCATCTTATGAATGAGTAACACTGGTGCACCTCACAAGGATATATTAGGATAGAGAAAGCCCTTATCAAAATAAACCTTAAACCTTGAGTTCCTCCTTGAGTACCCTCAACTCAGCCGGAGCCATTTTATAAGAAGGAAAAGATATTGGACGAGTGTCCGCATGCAAGTCAATCCAAAACTCAATCTCCGTATCTAGAGAAACACCCGGAAGATCATAAAAAAAAAACTCAAGAAACTCATTCATCTGCAAAATTTAATGTTAAGAAGGACATTCTAAGTTAGAGTCTTTAACCGAAACAGAATGATAAAGACTCCCATTAGAGATTATTCTACAATCTCCAAGATATGATATAAACATTCCCTTACCATCTTCTCATTTAATAACTGAATAATTAGGGAACTTAAATACAACATTATGGGTCCAACATTCTCAGGACGCATTGCACTAGTGTAACCAATCAATCCTCAAAATGATATAAAAATTCACCAAATCTAAATTGAACAAATCCACCAAATTCTCCTTATTACCAACTGATACCACACACCTCCTTTAGACTCTATTAGCAAACATCGAGTCTCTAATCGAGTTAGAAATAGGAAAATGACTTGAAATAACCTCTGGATTAAAACCAAAACACATAGCCATAAATGGAGTCACACAAGAGAGAGTGGACACCGAATCATGTATATGATACATTTCACGAGAAAGGATTTGTAACATTCTTGTAACGACATGAAATGATGCCTTCTACTCCTGTCGAGTAGCAAGAGAATATAACTTATTCTGGCCTGTTCTTGTACTAGAAGCAGAAATCAATGAAGAAACAGTACCATTTTGTGCAGGAGTAGATGAAAAGGTAATCAAAACCGTATTCGCTCCTGAAGCAACCTTCCAAATTAGATAGTTTCTAAGCATATGGCCTAGCGGATGATATTTGAAGAACCTGTACCTCCCCTCATAGCAAAAACCCCGATACAACCAATCGTAGATCCTGTAAGGAGGACATGATAAGGCTTACAGAACCCCACTAATCTAACATTGGGTACCCTGTGCTCGAAAGTAATTGCCACACTGCTAATGCTTATTACCCGACTATTTGGGTATGGAGAACTAGTAGTAGGGAACGAACGAAAACTCCGCTAATTTTACTTTGGCCACTTTCCACTATCTCAACTACTTTTCTATTGTCCACCCTGCTTAGAGAACCTAAACTTCTTACCCTACCTTTCACCTATTTCATCCTGCTTTCTCTTTTCTTTCTTATCCTATAGTATATGAAAAAACAACCTAGAATTATCCATGTCCTTGATTAATAATACTGTCCTTCTTTAAAGGATCAACTCACTAGATAGTCTTGAACAAAGCTTTCTCATCCTAGCCCTTACATCAGGCACCAATTCCAAAGCATACCTAGATAACTAGTGAAATATCAAGGCATATTCCTTGATCGACATTTTTCCCAATTTATAATTAACCTTAAATCCTGAGGAATGAAGCAGTTTCGAAGTGTATTAGAGAATGCCTCCCATAAATATGACTCATCAACCTGAACCCTTTCTGAATTCCATTCCTCATACCATTAGTATGAGATATCCTTTAGATAATAGGCAGCAAAATTCATCCCTTCCACATTCGTGGCAAGCATTATCTTGAAGATCTTTTTAATCTTATCCAGATAACCCTGAGAATCCTCATCCACCTTAACACCAGTAAAACTTAAAGGACTCACCCTCCTAAACTAGCTAACCTTTAGAGGATGCAATACCAGATGTACTACGCTCAACGTAAGAACCTACCAATTAAGCAATCACATGAATTGACAAACAAAACTCCATATTCGTTAGGTCATCCTAAGGTGGAATAGATGGAATCTGTGGAACTCGAAAAACATTAGGGACTAGACACACAGATCAAGTATGGATTCCCTGAGTAGAGTGTGTCCTATCTACATTTTCACCTATTGATATAGATGAATTTTCATGAGTTTCAGACCATCAAGGCATGATCTGAAAGATAAGAAAATAAAAATTAGAATAATCCAATACCTTAGACTCCATGCTTTAAAATAGAACACCAAGTAGAGAAGCATTTCTAAAATGCCTTGTAGCCTCTCTCTTATGAGTGTGGCGCACTACACACCCTTAAAAGAAACTGTAGTCAATACTACATTGTGGATTCATACTTAACCATAAAGTTAAGGCTTTAATACCATCTTGACCAGGGACTACCACTATTATCGAACCTAACCTTTAAATGCATACCCTGAGTCAGATAAATTTCCATCACATAATAGGATAACATGTTGTTCTATTCTAGACTCTGAGATAGGTCCATAGCAGTGACCAACCCAATAAAGTCCAATAATCCAATACACAACCAATAACTATGCCATAACAAAAATAATTACAAAGTACGAGTCTATAACATAAAAGGATGGAACAATTATAAATACAGTCCAATGATATCAGCACCAATACCTATGCAAATACTAATGCTTACTCTTACACCGAAACCACCCATTCCAACCTATAGTAGTTCCATAAAGCCTCTAACCAAAAGTTAAACAATATCTGATTGGGATATGCCCCCAACCATAGCCAAACCAATGTCTATGAAATAACTAGATTATGTAAAAACATCCATGAAATAAAATAGATCCTTTGACAATATTGAAGCTTACCACTTCAATGAAATCGAGGAATTCTTGAATCTAATCACTAAGCAGGAGGAGTAGAATGGCCGATTCTTACATCATGAGGGGATACAGAGACCAAAAGGTAGACTAAAAGGTAAACGCTAGAAAGTACATTGGATAAGGATAAAATAATGCCTTTAAAACTAATTAAACTAACTATATGCATCTACAACCATACATACTTATATATAACTATATTGGGAATGGGAATAGGGTTTAGCATGCCTTTAAAACCATTAACCTAAGTATGTGTAGCTTAACTATCCTAGGACTACCCGTAGGCTATATGGGCCTAGTGTAACTTCCTAAATGGGCCCTGATGCGTATAGCCACACAAAATAGAGATACCATAGGAGTATAGGTTTTTGAGTACCCTTCACTCTTCATGATACATTTATACAAGTGTACTTAAGGGTTTCTCATGTGCCCCATAAGTATTATATATGGTCTCTATGACCAATCCTCATGTCGAACAACATGAGTTTTCACTATTCATTTATTGGACACATACCTTCACGTTTAACTATCATACCTCATTTTTATTGCCCAATTAAAACCATTATCATATTAAAAATCCACCATTGCATTTATTATTAACAAAGGCTATAAGTAGTCGGATTGTTATAATACCTATAGCTTGCAAGCAATGTCCTTAGCAAACCTTTTATAGTAGAAGGGATACCCATGTACCCATAGATTGCATTGTCAAGTTGACATGGGGAAATCCTATGTACACCTAAAGTGATCATTATTATGTTTGCTTGTGGGATTCCCTTATACCCCAAAAGGCTTTAAATTAGACCAAACATAACAACCATGAACTTACCATTTAACCATTCCAAATCATCTATACCATTTAGGGTTCCATTACCAAGTTATACCATGCATTAGTTTCAATGAATATCTAATAATTTAACCGAAAACATTCTCATAGGAATTTTATCAAACATGTTTGGGGCATAGTATTTCCAAAAACAAAACTAAGTACCAATTAACCATTCCCATAAAACCAAATATTCAAACCACCATAATAATATAAAAACCATAAGTAAAAGACTTGGGAAAACCATAAACAACCATTTTAACCAAAAATCATAAATATAATTGACAACCCAAAACCATAAAATATTTATGCTATGAATTTTTGTTATAAAACATGCCTTTAGTTTGAAGTAACAATGGGGGAGGAGTAACATGCCTTAGATTGTGAAGAAGATGAGAAGAAATCACCCCTATGAGCCTCAACTGAGCACCTTGAATAAAACCCTAGATTTTTCTCAACGCAAGAGCCTTGAGAAATTTTGAGAGAGTTTAGAGTGTGTAAGATTAGAATATTAGATTAAATAATATCCCAAGAGTGAGATTAGTCATGGGGCCTAAAGAGGTTAAGAGGGAAAATCTATCGATTATTTCAACTTAATCTACATAAAAATTATGACTCCACCTTACCACCCATACCCTGTCATAAAAGTGGTACCCACCAATTATACCTTAGGCATTGTAATGTCCCAAGAACCCATCCCAAGATGTTACACGGTGCTTAATGTCACATGTGTCCTCAAGCTAACCCTCTAAGCCTGTCATCACTTTCAGAACTCACTATAACACAAATCATGCTAAGATAAAAAGGAATAAGCATGTCATGACCATGCTTAGATACAAAATGATACAGTCTTATACAACTAAAATACTAAGATCCTGTACATACACACTAATCTGACAAAGACTCTACTACATAAGACTGAGGAGCCATTGGGACAGATCCCCAACTGACTCGTACTGAACTAAAAATAAACGACCATCAATCAGCAAGACAAAATGAGAGATATAGGTCCTCGAATCATGAGGACTCACCAACTACAGAGTTGTAAAAGAAGGTACTCAAAGATCACTGTCGCTGCTGAGACTGAGCACCTAAACCTATATCACGATGAAATATAGAATCCAAAGTAGTATGGGAGTCAGTACTTGGGAATGTACTGAGTATGCATGGGTGGATGCAACATTTAAATAATATCATAAATGTAAACAATAATCATGCATACTGACCATAATAATTCTCTTCTCTTGAATTATCTGAAACATTTTTCTCATAAATCATCAATAGTAATACATGCTTCATAAATCTCATAAATCATTTATATCAACTCAAACTCTCTAAATAATGACTTAGAGTGACTCAGTAACTCAAGTGACTTAAATCATTATGGACGTGGGAGTTTCTTATAACCGACATGACTACATCATTGTGGGTTCCCAACTCGACTCAACTCAACACAAGTTTTCTCAATATCAAGTATATTTGTTTATCAAATCATTTCAAATATCAAAAACTTCATGGAAACATCATTAGAATCATTTTTGCCTCTCAATTTCACATGTCAATATATATTCAATAGTCAAATTTCTCATGGAAAGGCATAACTCATGACACTTGTCTCAAATTATTCAAAAATCATCAATTCGTAATAAAAATATTCAACTCAGTGAACTTGACTTAAATTTCTTAGAAATCATCAACACATAATGATAATATACGGCTCATGGAATAAATTCTCAATTTAAGAAATATGATGGTGAAATAATCATAAGTATCAAACTTATTCAACTCAAATCTCATAAATCATTAATAGAGAAATTTGGGAGAAAACCGACTTGCACTATCATGTAAATCAATAATAGAAAGTAAATCTTTAGGCACTAGAACGAAAGGAGTGTTCATGTTTAAACCCCATATACCTTGGATTTTGCTTTTCTTGGAGATATAGAAACTTATTTGGAACTTCTTTCTTATACTTTGAGACCAAAATTCTTGGTGCCTTTGACTTAGGGAACTTAATTCTTGAATAACTTTGAATCACTATAGAGGATTCTTGAATTTATTTGGAAGAAGATTGGATTTTTGAGTTTTAGAGGAAACCCTAATCTCTAGATGTTTCTTGGAAGAGGACAGGAGAAAAAAGAAAAAATAATCTCCTCTTCTCTACTTAGATATATATATGTAGGGCCATAAAGAGCGTAAATGACCAAAATACCCTTATGAAAAAGTTGAATATTATAGATCAGGGCCTGTGACGGTCGATCTAACGGTCCATCAGATAAGCTGACGGTCCACCAAGTCGTCTGTCACTCAAGTGCTAAATCTTAAATGTTTTGCCTCTGAGTGATGGTCAGAGTGACGGTCCCTCAAAGGGTGTAATGATCCACCAAGTCGTCCATCACTTGAGGGCCAGGAATGGGACATTCATGGCCTGACGGACCCATTTGACGGTCGATCAACCTTTTGACAGTTCATCAACTTTTTAACGATCCACCAACCAGGTCGTCACATGATGGCCCAAAAAGAAAGTTACTACCTTGGTTTGACAAGACACTTGACGGGCCACCAGGGACCTGGCGGTCTACCAAGTCTACTGTCAAACCTGGGTGTTCTGATACCGTTTAGTAAAATGGCCATAACTCCTTCGTCCGATGTAAAATTTTGATAAAATTGGTATCGATGGAAAGTTTATTCAATGCTCTACATGAAAAAAAGTGGAAATTAGAGAAATACAACATGGTTTAAACATCAATTACTTTGGAAGTCATACATATCCATTTCAAAAGACAGATTTAGGCTTATGGAATGATTGGTGTATTACATGCATCCTTTGGATCCCCCAACACTGTCCAATATCTGACCACCACAACCCAATCGTACCCATATATATGATACGTACACTTAACTAATAACTTAGGCTGAATTAAAATGGGCTGACACTGTCCAACATTGGAATTGGCCTATTCTACTCATGCCCTATCTCATGACTCATTATGAGCAACTCACACTCAAATACAAGTTAAGTTAATAATTTTCCAGATTAAGCAAAACAAAACCCAAACATACAACCCATAACCAACCATATGACTCGCACTTACCTAAGTCGTACCCATTCCTAAAACTTAACCACCCAACTCCTCCCAACATTGGATAACAAATTACTGCAGCACCTAACCCATACCACCACAATACAACTAGTATGGTGAGTTATATGATGTATAAAAATTAAAAAATGCAAGAAATTTCTATAGAAATATCCCCATGGTGTTTCAAGGCATCATCACATAATTAATATATCCTTTAGATTCACCGGGCATCATCACATCATCAATAAATCATCTGAATTCCCAAGGCATCATTGTATCATCTATATATCCTACAGATTAACCAAGCATCGTCACGTTATCTATATGTCCTCTGGATTGACAAGGAATCATATTTCCACCAATAATAATTTTGACAACCTTAAATACATACATATATTGTCAAATCAATAACAAGTACAAGCCCACATATAGTAGAGTGTAAGAGAGGCAAGGAAATACATATCATGGTACTTCACAAATATTAATCACTATAGTATATGAGTAGATGCATGGGCATGTATATCTAAATAATATTAAAAACCACCATATTTTAGAACTTGACATGATTATTTACAAAATCAAATATAAGTCATAGGTATGCCTTCTTGTAACGCCCCAATTTTCCAAACCAAAATGCTACACGGTGCTCATGACCCCGAAGTATCACAAGCTAACCTATGACTAATATCTGTACCTATAAACTGCATAATATTTCATAAAATATGTAGAAACAGGAACTGTAACGCCATAAGGTTTAATACTAATACATATTTGAAAAAAATATGGTATAACAATACCAAAAAGGAACATAAATACTGGTCTAAACATCTAATCTGACATCTAGTCCAAAAGCCTCTAACTGAACTGAATAAGGAGTTGATGGGACATGTCCCCAGCTAACTCCAACTACTGAAATAAAGTGAAAACTAAAATAAAAATGAAATCATCATGTTCTCGAAGGATGAGGACTCATGTCTAACTCTGACTACTGATCCTGGAATCTACTACTGATTTGGAGCTTATGCATTTGAACCTATGCTGTAACATAAGAGAAAGCACCATAGCGCAAATGTGTTAGTACGTATGAATGTACTGATTATACGAGTGAGGTAGGCTAAATGCAAAGGGTTATATGCATGGACAATACTGACTGATATGAATATGAGAGTACATACATGCATACATAACTGTAACTGAACTTGTGGAGATACGAACTACTGAGTCTGAATACTGACAACATAAGTGTATTGTTAATGAGATTCTGAAAGACTGAGTTTACTGATATTGATGTGTAAATTACTAATAAGTGATAGATCTGATACTGTATTACTGAATACTAAGAGACTAATATTGCATTACTGTTAAATGAATGATTGTTTTTGACAGTTCAAATTATGAATAACAGGTCTAATTGTCTGTCTCTGAGAGTCCTGAAATTGAGTATTGATAGCATGAGTTTCGATAACTGTTGTGATTGATAGAATAAGTGACTATATCTCACAGTCCCTAAATCTGAAGGAAACTATCTGAGTTCTATTCTATTTTTGAGGTGATTGTATCTGACAGCCCTGATATGCTAAAATTTGAAGAGCTATCTGAGTTCTTTACTGAGACTGGGTAGCTATAGCTGACAGTCCTGAAATCTATAATTGAAATTGTGGGAAGTAGTTATCTAACTTACATGCCCCAAATATGCTATAATAGCTAAGATGGGGTCCAATCTCTACCCCGACTAGAGGGGTATCAATACCTCCACACTAGTAAGGACAGCTGTGAGAACCCTATACTTGCAGGCACTCAATGAGAACGGTGGGAAACCTAACCTTATGGGTTAAGTCATCTCATCAACCCTAATCTGACGGGTTCAGATGTCTTAACTTACGCTGGCTGCGTTATGACTAGTAAGAATCACACCCTGAACTGGCGGGTGACTTTCCATCCTTGGGTTTACTCGATACTAACTTCTACCCTCATATGAAGGACAATGAACTGAATGACTAAGTTGAACTGAGTAACAAAACTGAATAACTAAGCTGAACAGATACTGATTAACTGGACTACTGAGATTACTGAGATTTCTGAGTTTTCCTAAGTCACATAACTGACTAAATTCTATAGATCATGGCTTGATTGAGAATATTGTGAAAACATGACATGGCTCTAGGCACACAACATTATTTTTTGGGTACAAGTACCCCCAGGACTCGATGGAATAAAACTGACACAACTTGAATTTCTTGAGTACATAATCATCAATAAAAATCCATAATACATGAGTAAGGGATTTCATGAAGTACATGGTCATCATAATATCTATCATGAATAGGAATGCTTATAATCAAGTCATAAATCTCATATTCTAATATCATAGGCATTCCGACAACATATACTATTCATAGCAACCACATGGAAATTATTCAAGCGTAAAGGAACGGCAATATGTAACATTTAGTTCATAGTGTAATGATTTGGGGATATTATACTTCATGTATTTATTCAACATCTCAAAAATTGTAGGGAAAGAATGGATAAATTTTGTGTGCATAATTTATATATCCATTATCATACATGCTTTATACCACAACAATAACAACATATAATTAGAATGGAAATTCATATTGGAGTGTATGACTAACATGAACTTGTTATTTAGATATCATGAAATCATGTAAATATGAAGTTGTAACATACTAGGCATTTCATCGAACACCTTGAATGCATTCTTTAAGGCATAGGTGGATTTCATACTTGCATTCTATCAATCAGTCTAAAAATCATGTTTTTCAACTAACAACATAACTTTGATGAGATATACAGTCACGATACTATTATATACCAAAACTAACAAGCTTCACCATGGGTATGGTCATATCACCATAATTGACCAAGCTTTTATGTTTTAAAGATTGATTTTTACACTCCACGGATGAAAGGAATCCGTGGATGAACACTACGCATACCTTGGAAGGGAGGTTCTTGATGATTGATGGAGAAATTTCCTTAAAATTGGATCTTCAAGATTGATTGTGCAACCCTAGTTGTTTTTCTCCTATGTTGCTCTTGGATTATGAGCTTTGAGATGTTAATAGGGTTGTAATGTGTTTAGAAGCTATATATTTCGTAGGGTTAAGTTTAGGGACGTGTAAGGAGAGTTAAAAGACTTAATTAACCTTAAAATAACTCAGAACGGATTGTTTTTGGCACCTGGAACTGACTTAGGAAGCGCCCAAGTGATCGCCCAAGCTAGGTTGGGCGGCGCCTAACCAATCACCTATGTTTGGGTTGGGCGGAGCCTAACCAATCGCCTATCCTTACTGTCTCTCTCAAAAAAGGGCATAACTTTTCACTCGAGTATTGGATTAATGCGAAATTGGTATCTTTAGAGAGGTAATTCGATTCTCTAAAATTTGGTTGGTCTAAATCAGCCAAAATAACACATTAACATATATTTATACTCGTTCAAACATGGTCCTTGCAACATTTAACACTAAAACTTGATGGATTCAAAAACTCTTAGCTTGTATTACCTTAAGTTACTCATATGAACATGCTTAATGTATCATAAGCTATATTATCACAAGGATATTTATTATAAGTCATGCACTAAAATTCTACTCACAGGATAGGAGGTTTTATATGTAGAAAAAAATGGTTCGTCTCCTAGCTTAGAAATATATGGGGTATTACAATATCTCCCCCTTATGAACATTCGTCCTCGAATGGAAATTAACTGAAGCAGGAGAGATGATAAGATGAAGCACGTACAAGACATACAGTGCTAAAACATGGATTCATGACTGGCATGACTGAAAGTTGACCACAACATACTGAACATGTATATCGCATGCATGTGGAGCTGATTCATGAATATGAGACTGAGGATTCTAATAAAGTAAGTTTTCTCAAAATGAGAATGCATATCTGATGCACAACTGAAAGGCTGAATCCATGCATATCTGATCCATGATTATATGACTGAGATAATACGTGAATGCATGACTGAATGACTAATGAGCTGATCACACATATCTTATGCATGAATTCATGACTAAACTTACTCATGAACATGCAATGGTAAAGGTATAAAGTTTAAACTGAAAACAAAGCAGGGAACTGAATACCAAGTTTGGCACTAAAATATGAACATGAGAACAAGTAAGTGTAAGGAAAACTGTTACCTTGAACTGATAATACCGATAAGTTTGAGATTAATTACTCCATATGCATGATTGGAAACATGATAACATAACTAAGTATGAGACGTGGTAGATATACTGAATATGATTATCTGAATTGAATCTTAAAAACATGGAATACAACTGAAGTTAGAGTTTGAGGGTTTACTTATGAGTACCCCTTCTCAAAACTAGATTTATCTAAAGAAAATAGAGCAGCATGTTTATGTCGTAAAATTTTGAGGGTATGATATATCTCTCCCTTGGGAAACTATGTCTCTTAAGGAATACTGACTTGGATGAGCTACTGAGGGAAATTGAGGCGATGCGCAAGACACTTATAAATTGAGTCATCACTGAATAGGTAGGATCTGAAACTGAGACATGATAGAGTTCATAAATACACTAAGTTATCTGATTAACTAAATAACTGATAGTTGAATACTGGATCTGCAAAGCTAAACTGTACTTAGTCTGAATAGCTGGGCTGAGATTTTTGAGTTTTATGCGTAAGAGGTAAGGACTAACTGAGTAGGATGAGGTATCTGAGCTTGGATTCATGAAGTTTGTATTATTTTCGAATTCAATACCAAGCATACGATATGGATCTGAGGTATTCTATGTACTGGGGTACTAAATCACTGATAACTGAGTACTGACGACCTAAATGCTATGGTAAAGCTTGTCTAGAACTTAACTGTGTTTCAAATATGGTTACTGAACTAAAAATGACATTATAACAAATCCTATAGCCAGTACAAAAGTACTAAATTCAAGGACTGAACACTGATCACTGAGTGCTAGATACTGAAACTATAATTGAGTTGGCAACTGAGTTTTTTATGGCTACATGCTGGGGACTGACATAAGTCAAGGATCTAAATGTACACTTACACTTTGAACTTTCCCAACTTCTAAATACGACCCCTTGCTAGACGTTTACTTGCACATTTATCATGACATTCGAGCCTATCTTCACAACTACATCCTCATGCAAAGTAAGCATGAAACAATGTTCTCTTAGCTAAACAATTGCTCATCACTATATTGTTCCATAAGGATAGCTAACTGGAGGAGTAAATCAAGAGGACCTAAAACATGAATAGATACAAACTAAACTTGACACATGACTAAAACATGAGGAATAAAATATCAATAGTTTGGATTTACCAATAAGGTTTGAACTAAGGATATACATAACATAGTCTAAATGTATCTGATCTGTAGCGGCATAGCATAAGTCATGGAAGCTAAGTATACTGGAAAGCATGGTATGCATATATGAGTCATGAGCTTCATGAACTGAGTCTAGACTTTTCTGTACTCATTGGACGTGATTTGAATACTGAGGGAGCCAGAACTAAACCCCTTATACTAGGAAATCAAGGTGCACATAATCCCATGGAAAGTGTGTGAAAGTAGATTATTCTCATGGAACATAACTCGGACAGTGGAGTAAAAGGGACTCCTTATGGTGGAAATTGAATTCAAACATGATCATGGAAAAAGAGATACATGAGCATGGTTGATGACCATAGAGTTGATATGTAAGACAAGTGTGGATTTCCTGATAGCTAAAGTACAAATCTTTGTATTGAGAAGAGGATGGGTTAGG